>NC_051861.1:98374380-98621880 GCF_015732765.1 Culex quinquefasciatus
TGGCTGTGGTTTCGCTAGATGGTAGATAGGGACAGCGGGTATCTTGCTATCAAGAGCGCCGTTCTGTTCTGAATTGGCTGTTTGTTATGACTACAGCGGCTAATGCGACCATACTAGGAGTCGATTAACACCAATGGTACCAGAGCCCGAGTCATTCAGCCTTCAGAGTCCATTTACGGATTTCAAATGCCGACTTCCCTTACCTGAATCTATCGACAAGAGACTTCAACCTTGGAGACCTGCTGTTGATTCGGTACAAGCTGTTGAGAGTTTGCGGCCCCTATCTTCGATTTTCATGGTCCAATAACAGGATATCGACACAGCAATTTGATACCATGCTCTACCAGCTTATCCAACCATATCTCTCTGCGAAAGACTTCCATGGCCGGTGTAACTGTAAAACAGAAAAGAAACCTCTTCCGATATCTATTATTGGCTTCTCGAAGAAAAGGATACATGTTGCCATGTTAAAAAGGGTATTAACGCCAATGCAAACATATACTCAACAGGCTCCGGAAATTTAACCGGATTGCCTTCCGCTCAGGTTTCCCATAGAGCTAAGGATTGGCTAACTCGTGTTCAACTGCTGTTGAAACGAAACCCTCCTCCACTTCAGTCATCCAAGATCTCATTCGAATATTTGCTACTACCACCAAGATCTGTGCTAGTGGCGGCTCCATGACGGCTTACGCCATGCACTTCAACGCACACCACCAGACCCTCCTACTCGCTGACGTCTCAAAGTGCGGACGGAGCTTGGGCCCGTCGCACCACTTGTACGCCAGCGGTAATGTATAGGCAAACGACTAGAGCGCCATCCATTTTAAGGGCTAATTGCTTCGGCAGGTGAGTTGTTACACTCCTTAGCGGATGACAACTTCCATGTCCACCGTCCTGCTGTCTGTAGCAATCAACACCTTTCATGGTATCTATGATGCGTCGTTTATTTAGGCGCCGTAACATCACGTTTGGTTCATCCCACAGCACCAGTTCTGCTTACCAAAACTTGGCCCACTAAGCACACAGATATCTTGTACGTCGACCGGCACGCCCAGGCAAGGGGCGGCCCGACGTTCGAACGGTTGCAATGACATCATGCAAGTACGTACCCATTTAAAGTTTGAAAATAGGTCAAGATCATTTCGGACCTAAGGCCTCTTATCATTCGCTTTACCAGATAAGAATAGAATCCGAAATGTTGCATGCTCCAGCTTTCCTGAGGGAAACTTCGGAGGAACCAGCTACTAGATGGTTCGATTGGTCTTTCGCCGCTATGCCCAAAGTGCACATCAAACAGATTAGGCATAGTTCACCATCTTTCGGGTCACATCCAACGCACTCGCGGTAGTTATGGCATCGAGTGCCTGGTATAACAACCGGGGATGGAGGGACGAGCAGAGAGTCTCATCCGTAATCCCGCACAGTTTCAAGTTATGTTTTTTGCGCCTTTGGTGTTTCAACTGAGTACCATTGGCTCGCGCGCAAGATAGACTTCTTGGTCCGTGTTTCAAGACGGGTCCCGAAGGTACCTCGATATTATCGTTGCCTCAGCCGTCACTGGGAGTGACGGTCTGCGTGGAAATCCATCACGCGTCCGGCTGCACACCACGCAACGGTAAGTGCCAGGTTACGATGTTCGTCTTTCGACCTGAGCGTCGCTACTGTGGGACTAACAACCAGATGCCAAGGGGCAATTGCCGGACCTGTAGTCGTTTTCTTGACTAGCGGTTTCGTAATGGATCGCAACGTCCTCGTAAAGCAGAAGATAAATACCCTTCAGCAGACCAGTGAAGGCCAGCCACATTGGCATATCTCCGCTTTGGATAATCGAGTTCAACGGGCTTGACCCTAGGCAGTTTCACGTACTTTTGACTCTCTATTCAGAGTGCTTTTCAACTTTCCCTCACGGTACTTGTTCGCTATCGGTCTCGTGGTGATATTTAGCTTTAGAAGGAGTTTACCTCCCACTTTGTGCTGCACTATCAAGCAACACGACTCCATGGAAAAATTTTCCACCATCAGCGCCGTCCTACGGGCCTATCACCCTCTATGGGAGTAAAGCCACATTCTAGTTGAACTTGGACCTTACGCTGGGCATGGCAGATGACAAATTTTCCAGTACACGGAACCGGGTAGACACACAAGTGCATCACCCCTACGTGCTGAGCTCATCCCTTTTCGCTCGCAGCTACTCGGGGAATCCTTGTTAGTTTCTTTTCCTCCCTTCATAAATGTTAGGGGTAGTCACACAATATTTGAGGCCACGGTTTTAGACACAGTGTGTCCTCGAGTCAAGTTTGTACGCGCGCACCGATGTGGTCGTCGCACTCGAACCGAGGATCTTAAATGTTTTGCCACCACATAAGGTAGCAAAACACCATGCTGCGTGCGTACTCTCGTATACTGTATCGATTTTAGACCCGGAGCCACCCGGTCTACCTCAGTGCACCGCCCCAGCAGTCGTGAAAGCCTCATTGCTCGGAATCTGTGCAGTCTTTCCAAGCTTGTTTATAACCCTTATAATCATTCTAGATACGCTCTAGTCATTGTAATATTATCACGACTGCAACCTTTCTTAGTCATTTGTTACATTTTTATGACTGCAACCCTCGATCGATACCTACGAGAGTACAACACAGTTAGATGTATAAATACAAGCACTCAAAATTGTGTACATCGCGTTGTACGATGTGTATTATGCGTTCAACTTGTCAATGTTCATGTGTCCTGTAGTTCACATTATGACTCGCATTTAAATGCGGTCTTCATCGATCCACGAGCCGAGTGATCCCCTGCCTAGGGTTTGATGGTTTGTTATGCATTCGCATGTATTCAAAAATGAAACACTGTTTTGATGGTTGCACAGTACTGCAAGAGTTCTGTACAGGATGACCAGACCTACCGTGCGTGTTTGCACGGACCACGCGTACCGTGGTAGCGTAGCGCGTTATAAAATGAACCTATCACGCGCTCACTCGGTGCCGCGATATTGACTAGCCAGCCTTTTGGTAGTTTACTCCGAGAGCCATCCATACTACCTCAATGTACCGTCCCAGCCGGGTAGTCAAAACGGCTGGCTGTGTGCACGCTCTCGGTGGTAGATACGTACATGCATCTCCGAGTGCGCACCGCTCCGCAGAACCGCGTATGACGTTTCCGGTTCGATGGTGTAATTTTCATATACGCTCATGAACGACAAAAATACACCTCTGTGCGCGCACACGACAGCCCTCACATCGACACACGAGTCGGAGTACACTCGACTCACCTCAATGTACCGTCCCAGAAGGGCAAATTCACATGTCCAAGCCAAGCCAACTTTGCTTCTTAAGCCAACTTGGCTTAACATCCCTTAAGCGAATTTGGCTTGACGACGACACCTCTGTGCGCGCACACGACAGCCCTCACATCGACACACGAGTCGGGTACACTCGACTCACCTCAATGTACCGTCCCAGAAGGGCAAAATTCACATGTCCAAGCCAAGCCAACTTTGCTTCAAGCCAACTTGGCTTAACATCCCTAAGCGAATTTGGCTTAACGACGACACCTCTGTGCGCGCACGACAGCCCTCATATCGACACACGAGTCGGAGTACACTCGACTCACCTCAATGTACCGTCCCAGAAGGGAAGTCAAAGCGGCTGGCTGGGTGCGCGCTCTCGGTGGTAGATACATGCATGCATCTCCAAGTGCGCACCGTTCCGCAGAACCGCGCATGACGTTCCCGGCGTATCCCAATTAGGAATAAATGTGCATCGAATAAGCATTTTACGTGCATTAAATGTAAATTAGGTGCAATTTGTAAAATAAAATGCATGGGAAAGAATGTACACCGAATGTCCACTGAATTCCCATCGAATGTGTAAAATGCATTAAAATGCATTCGAAGTGAGCCACCCTTGGGACAAACTAATGATGCAAAATGGCTTCTTTGGGCATACCGAAGGCACCAAAAAAGTTTCAGTCGGATTAAAAAATACAAAAAAAATCGAATGATCGAAATCCTAGAGAACTGCTCTTTTCTCAAATTCGAGTTCTGCGACCCCATTTTAGTCAAATTTGAAAAGTTGATTGCTTATTAAAGAATAAAATGATTTTTTTTTTCAATATTTTGTCTTCGCCATATTGGCCACCATCATGGATTAAAAAAATGTAAATCACTTTAGCGTAGTTTAAAGCTACTTAAGCTCGACAATCAAAAATAAGACAGCGAAAAAAAAAAATTCGTGATTCGATTATCCGAAGTTTCGATTATCCGAAGTGAAATTTTTCCGAGGCCTTCAGATAATCGAGTCTGGACTGTACTAAAATTTTCACAAAATACCGAATTATTTCGAAAAAAATATAACAATTTTCATAATCTGCAATATGGGTATCAAACGAAGCGAAAATTTGTATGTTTCTTTACCTTTATTAATGTATTTTGATAATATTTAAAAAAATCACAAAATACCGTTTTTTTTAAAATACTCAAATTTTCATAATTTGTGATCAGTAGTGCGGTGCCTGTGTGGACGCGCAGTCCTGTTTTTTTTTCGTGTTATTTTCCGTCTCTTTTGTGTCGCTGTTCGAGTGCATGGGGTGATTGGCTATTATAATTAAATAATGGCATCAGTAGTGCTGTGCCTGTGTGGACGCGCAGTCCTGTTTTTTTTTACCTCCTTTTTTTCTTTTTTTTTTTTCTCCACTAGCGTTCGTTGGCCGATGAGTTTTTTTGTGTTGTTCTCTATTTATAGTTTTCTATAAAAACGTACCTATTTTTTTGAGACTAGCAAGTCGTATTGCTGGATTAAGCCCTTTCTATATCATTTCAATAATCATTTCAATAAATGAAGCCCTTCCTAAATCACCGTTGATCGGAAGGCACGCCGACGGAGAATTTCTGGAGAATCGCGGTCAATTAATACTATATTTAAATCCTAGATAGGTATGCCGCAGCCGGCTGCCTAAGATTTTAAAATTTCAACCGATAAACAAATTGCTCATGGTCGCATCACCTACCACAGTGAATCCTGACCTCATAACCATCTTACTAACCTCAAAACTCATGTGATACTTTGTCGGAGACGCAGTCGATTTGGCGGTCCCATCACTCAAGTATCGGACTAACATTCCCATCCACTTCCCCGTGTCTTACCACTGGTCGTGGCCGGCGTCGGTATTGATCAGCATGATAGGGACCTTTGAAAATTGCGAAGGGGTGATGATTGGTTCCTACTTTTCATCTGTGGTCCACGGAGCAATGTTTGGGGTACGACCAATGCTATGCTATGCTAATACTCAAATTTTCATAAATTGCAATATGGGTATCAAACGAAGCAAAATTTTGTATGCTTTTTCAATTAATTGGAGGTTTTTTTGTGAAATACCATTTTTTTCACAAAATACCGTATTTTTCGAAAACACTCATATTTTCAAAATTTGAAACATTGGTATCAAACGAATTGAAATTTTGTATGCTTTGTCAATTTATTTAAGTTTTTAAGTACAAAGTTTTTCACAAATTACCTTATTTTTTCGAAAAAATTCAAATTTTCAAAATAGCAATATGGGTATCAAACTAGGCGCAATTTTGCATGCTTCATACATACATTCAAATTGTGTATGATCCATATCATTCAAAATTTTGCGTCGTTTGATACCCGTATTGCTATGTTAAAAATTTGAATATTTGGTATTTTCTGAAAATTTTAGTATTATAAAAACTTGAATAAAGTGAAAAAGCATAAAAATTTGAGTTCGTTTGATACCCATATTGCAAATTTTAGAAATTTGAGTGTTTTCGAGAAAAAATGTTTTTCAATATGAGTATTTTCCAAAAAAAAACAGACCAAAGTCGGGGAAGGGGGGGGGGGGAATTACAAGCCTAGGATTCAACATTTGGAAAAAAGTGTTTTAAAATGCATTTTACACGCGTCCAGTTTGTTTTCCAATCATTAGTTTTCAAAATATCGATGAATTGACGGGAATTTTTTTTCGCGAAAAAAAATTCTGGTGGAACTGTACATAGCTACTTCATACAAATTTAAAATGTCTTCAAAGGAGTTCTTACATGCTAAATGTGATTAAAAACGCAGGAAATGCATTTTATTCGGTTTTTGGCTGATTAAACTCTAATTTTCATTAAAATTTTGAAGTCTTTCGAAAAAAAAAATCTACCCCCTGATTAATCAGGCCGACATATATTTCGGCCTTACTATGTTTTCAAAAAAAAAATGTGAAAATTTAACATGGTATGGTTGAATTAATCGGTTTTATTAAGATTTACAAACGAGTTATCGTCCATTATAGACGAAAGAATAATCGAAATAGCGATAACGATAGATTATCGTTATCGTCTAATTTTATCGTTAACAACCTTGGTCGACAGTTTGTCACGCAAAACCCCCACCAAGAAACCCCACAAACAAACTTTACTTTCATTAACCTTCCCGGAGGGACAACAAATCGTGCTAAATTATTCATGAGTCCTCTTTTGCTTCGCGGGTTTTGCTGCGATGATAATTTCATTAGGTGAGGTTTGATTTCACCTTTTTTCCCCGACGAGCGTAAAGAAGTCCTGCTTAAAAATTTAAAATTGAAGCTTCACCAACTTTCAAGACTTTCCAAAGTAATCGCCCCACCGAGCCCCATTATAAGAGGCTTACAATCGAAGAATATTTCACGATTGCCACTCAGAAACTGTCGAAATTTAAGACTCTCACCTGCCTTTCACAAAACGGGACCATTAAGCTCCCATCGCGTTGAAAAATACACTTTTTGTTTTGGCTACTTTCGGAAATTGCTTACTGCTGGGGGAGGAGGTGGGGTGAAGGGTGGCATCCGGAAGGGCCACTTCCTGCGGTGTATTGCCATTATTGCTACGCTCGGGAGGAACGGGTTGCACGAAACTGTGGAATGAACGAAAAATAATTGGATAAACGATTTTCAATTTCCGGACCGGCAGATGTTGCTACTGCTGCTCCAAGTGGGTAAGAGCGCGCAATCCTCGATTGGTGACGCAAAGAAATTGATGGAGCAATCGCCACGCCAATCACTTTTGAAGTGGAGGTCGTGATTTGTGCGATTTTTTTTTGTTGTGAGAATGGCTCTGGTCACAGGTGTGTTTGATGAGCATTAATCGTTTGAAGTTTAGACCATTTTTTCTGAAGTTATGGGGTAGTTTTGCACCAAACTGTGCTGGGTTATTGCAGATTCGAAAAGAACATTAAATTTCCCATAAAAAGACATTTTCATGTTTTTAACAGTTGAATAACGAAAAATGACAAAATTTTTGAAACTTTTTTTTTATTCGATTCAAAAATCGTTTTTTTGAATTCTGATGTTCAATTGTTTATTAAAGTCTCTTTGACAACAAATTTATAAACTATCAGACTGCAAATTATTAAAAAAAAACAGACTTTTTTCGCATATTAAAAAATGGATAGGATAAAATCCGCACAGCGATTCCCCTACCTATCAACAGGTAGAAAATTCGGTATCTGTCAATAAAGGTACGAGTATTCATTTGGAGGTACACATCTCAGCCAGTATAAAAGCATCGACATGTTTGCAATAAGCCATCATACGGTAGCAAAGTAAACGAGGAGACATCAGTCTATTAGAGAACTACCTAAATCAGCGCTAACAAATTCATCGTGAAGTAATTCAAAAGTCAAGATGTTAAAGTTATTCGTAAAAGTGTCCTACCAAACCTGTGCATTGATGAACCATTCGTTGGTAAGTAGCAAACATCAGAAGCATACTAAAAAACTTTAAATTTCTAATTAAAGCAGCAAATGAATTAATATTTTTGTCTTGTTACAGATTCAATTGCCTTGGCAAACCAAATTATTATTAACTGCATCGTAAGATAAAAGTCTAAATTTATTTCATTTCAAGTCGTCATCATATGACCAAAGGTCGCATGAGTGCGTTTAGTAATGTCTGAATGTTGTCATTGCGTGATATTATCACTACGGAATATTATTTTTACCAAAAAAGAGAATATTCAAGAGTCTCTCAAAGTCGTCATCATATGACCAAAGGTCGCATGAGTGCAAAGATTCTTCATTTGAAGTCGTCATCATATGACCAAAGGTCGCATGAGTGCGTTTAGTAAAGTTTGAATGTTGTCATTGCGTGATATTATCACTACGGAATCTTTATTTTTACCAAAAAAAAGAATATTCAAGAGTCTCTCAAAGTCGTCATCATATGGCCAAAAATCCCATCATCAAATTTTCGTTTTTTAATTCACTTTGTACATTTTCAGAAAGTTTACAGTATTCAGTCACTGTGAGGAAATGTTTCTCATTTTTATTTTTGATTTTGTGGAGATTGTAGTGAATATCCACCAAATCAATAAACGGTTCTAATTTAATGTCAGAGCCGTCAAACACTTCTATAGTTTCCAATTTGAATATATTAATATGAATATTCTATTGAGGATTTGATTTAAAATAATAATAGTGATTTATTTTCAATTGTTCTTTTGTACAATTACAAGTTGATTTTATATCATTATACAAAGAACTTCACTCACAGTTTTGGTTTCTTCTGACACCACTGTTAAGACTATTTTGGGCTACTGATATTCGAAATGACTAGTCTAGCTGAGCTCCTGTTTATATTTCAAGAGTCTCTCAAAGTCGTCATCATATGACCAAAGGTCGCATGAGTGCAAAGATTCTTCATTTGAAGTCGTCATCATATGACCAAAGGTCGCATGAGTGCGTTTAGTAATGTTTGAATGTTGTCATTGCGTGATATTATCACTACGGAATATTATTTTACCAAAAGAGAATATTCAAGAGTCTCTCAAAGTCGTCATCATATGACCAAAAATCGCATCAGAAAGAAATAACTCGGATTAAATCTGTTTAAGTTTGTCCCAAGCATCAAATTTTTGTTTTTAATTCACTTTGTACATTTTCAGAAAGTTTACAGTATTCAGTCACTGTGAGGAAATGTTTCTCATTTTTATTTTGATTTTGTGGAGATTGTTGTGAATATCCACCAAATCAATAAACGGTTCTAATTTAATGTCAGAGCCGTCAAACACTTCTATAGTTTCGAATTTGAATATATTAATATAAATATTCTATTGAGGATTTGATTTAAAATAATAATAGTGATTTATTTTCAATTGTTCTTTTGTACAATTACAAGTTGATTTTAAGTCATTTTACAAAGAACTTCACTCACATTTTTAGTTTCTTTTGACACCACTGTTAAGACTTTTTTGAGCTACTGATATTCGAAACGATTAGTCTAGCTGAGCTCCTGTTTATATTTCAAGAGTCTCTCAAAGTCGTCATCATATGACCAAAGGTCGCATGAGTGCAAAGATTCTTCATTTGAAGTCGTCATCATATGACCAAAGGTCGCATGAGTGCGTTTATCAATGTCTGAATGTTGTCATTGCGGGATATTATCACTACGGAATATTATTTTTACAAAAAGAGAATATTCAAGAGTCTCTCAAAGTCGTCATCATATGACCAAAAATCGCATCAGAAAGAAATAACTCGGATTAAATCTGTTTAAGTTTGTCCCAAGCATCAAATTTTCGTTTTTTAATTCACATTGTACATTTTCAGAAAGTTTACAGTATTCAGTCACTGTGAGGAAATGTTTCTCATTTTTATTTTTGATTTTGTGGAGATTGTTGTGAATATCCACCAAATCAATAAACGGTTCTAATTTAATGTCAGAGCCGTCAAACACTTCTATAGTTTCGAATTTGAATATATTTATATGAATATTCTATTGAGGATTTGATTTAAAATAATAATAGTGATTTATTTTCAATTGTTCTTTTGTACAATTACAAGTTGATTTTATATCATTATACAAAGAACTTCACTCACAGTTTTGGTTTCTTCTGACACCACTGTTAAGACTATTTTGGTCTACTGATATTCGAAATGACTAGTCTAGCTGAGCTCCTGTTTATATTTCAAGAGTCTCTCAAAGTCGTCATCATATGACCAAAGGTCGCATGAGTGCAAAGATTCTTCATTTGAAGTCGTCATCATATGACCAAAGGTCGCATGAGTGCGTTTATCAATGTCTGAATGTTGTCATTGCGTGATATTATCACTACGGAATATTATTTTTACCAAAAAAGAGAATATTCAAGAGTCTCTCAAAGTCGTCATCATATGACCAAAAATCGCATCAGAAAGAAATAACTCGGATTAAATCTGTTTAAGTTTGTCCCAAGCATCAAATTATCGTTTTTAATTCACTTTGTACATTTTCAGAAAGTTTACAGTATTCAGTCACTGTGAGGAAATGTTTCTCATTTTTATTTTTGATTTTGTGGAGATTGTAGTGAATATCCACCAAATCAATAAACGGTTCTAATTTAATGTCAGAGCCGTCAAACACTTCTATAGTTTCGAATTTGAATATGTTTATATGAATATTCTATTGAGGATTTGATTTAAAATAATAATAGTGATTTATTTTCAATTGTTCTTTTGTACAATTACAAGTTGATTTTATGTCATTTTACAAAGAACTTCACTCATTTTTAGTTTCTTTTGACACCACTGTTAAGACTATTTTGGGCTACTGATATTCGAAATGACTAGTCTAGCTGAGCTCCTGTTTATATTTCAAGAGTCTCTCAAAGTCGTCATCATATGACCAAAGGTCGCATGAGTGCAAAGATTCTTCATTTGAAGTCGTCATCATATGACCAAAGGTCGCATGAGTGCGTTTAGTAATGTCTGAATGTTGTCATTGCGTGATATTATCACTACGGAATATTATTTTTACCAAAAAAGAGAATATTCAAGAGTCTCTCAAAGTCGTCATCATATGACCAAAAATCGCATCAGAAAGAAATAACTCGGATTAAATCTGTTTAAGTTTGTCCCAAGCATCAAATTATCGTTTTTAATTCACTTTGTACATTTTCAGAAAGTTTACAGTATTCAGTCACTGTGAGGAAATGTTTCTCATTTTTATTTTGATTTTGTGGAGATTGTAGTGAATATCCACCAAATCAATAAACGGTTCTAATTTAATGTCAGAGCCGTCAAACACTTCTATAGTTTCGAATTTGAATATGTTTATATGAATATTCTATTGAGGATTTGATTTAAAATAATAATAGTGATTTATTTTCAATTGTTCTTTTGAACAATTACAAGTTGATTTTAAGTCATTTTACAAAGAACTTCACTCACAGTTTTAGTTTCTTTTGACACCACTGTTAAGACTTTTTGAGCTACTGATATTCGAAATGACTAGTCTAGCTGAGCTCCTGTTTATATTTCAAGAGTCTCTCAAAGTCGTCATCATATGACCAAAGGTCGCATGAGTGCAAAGATTCTTCATTTGAAGTCGTCATCATATGACCAAAGGTCGCATGAGTGCGTTTATCAATGTCTGAATGTTGTCATTGCGTGATATTATCACTACGGAATATTATTTTTACCAAAAAAGAGAATATTCAAGAGTCTCTCAAAGTCGTCATCATATGACCAAAGGTCGCATGAGTGCAAAGATTCTTCATTTGAAGTCGTCATCATATGACCAAAGGTCGCATGAGTGCGTTTAGTAATGTCTGAATGTTGTCATTGCGTGATATTATCACTACGGAATATTATTTTTACCAAAAAAGAGAATATTCAAGAGTCTCTCAAAGTCGTCATCATATGACCAAAGGTCGCATGAGTGCAAAGATTCTTCATTTGAAGTCGTCATCATATGACCAAAGGTCGCATGAGTGCGTTTATCAATGTCTGAATGTTGTCATTGCGTGATATTATCACTACGGAATATTATTTTTACCAAAAAAGAGAATATTCAAGAGTCTCTCAAAGTCGTCATCATATGACCAAAAATCGCATCGGAAAGAAATAACTCGGATTAAATCTGTTTAAGTTTGTCCCAAGCATCAAATTATCGTTTTTAATTCACTTTGTACATTTTCAGAAAGTTTACAGTATTCAGTCACTGTGAGGAAATGTTTCTCATTTTTATTTTTGATTTTGTGGAGATTGTAGTGAATATCCACCAAATCAATAAACGGTTCTAATTTAATGTCAGAGCCGTCAAACACTTCTATAGTTTCGAATTTGAATATGTTTATATGAATATTCTATTGAGGATTTGATTTAAAATAATAATAGTGATTTATTTTCAATTGTTCTTTTGAACAATTACAAGTTGATTTTAAGTCATTTTACAAAGAACTTCACTCACAGTTTTAGTTTCTTTTGACACCACTGTTAAGACTTTTTGAGCTACTGATATTCGAAATGACTAGTCTAGCTGAGCTCCTGTTTATATTTCAAGAGTCTCTCAAAGTCGTCATCATATGACCAAAGGTCGCATGAGTGCAAAGATTCTTCATTTGAAGTCGTCATCATATGACCAAAGGTCGCATGAGTGCAAAGATTCTTCATTTGAAGTCGTCATCATATGACCAAAGGTCGCATGAGTGCGTTTATCAATGTCTGAATGTTGTCATTGCGTGATATTATCACTACGGAATATTATTTTTACCAAAAAAGAGAATATTCAAGAGTCTCTCAAAGTCGTCATCATATGACCAAAGGTCGCATGAGTGCAAAGATTCTTCATTTGAAGTCGTCATCATATGACCAAAGGTCGCATGAGTGCGTTTAGTAATGTCTGAATGTTGTCATTGCGTGATATTATCACTACGGAATATTATTTTTACCAAAAAAGAGAATATTCAAGAGTCTCTCAAAGTCGTCATCATATGACCAAAGGTCGCATGAGTGCAAAGATTCTTCATTTGAAGTCGTCATCATATGACCAAAGGTCGCATGAGTGCGTTTAGTAATGTCTGAATGTTGTCATTGCGTGATATTATCACTACGGAATATTATTTTTACCAAAAAAGAGAATATTCAAGAGTCTCTCAAAGTCGTCATCATATGACCAAAAATCGCATCAGAAAGAAATAACTCGGATTAAATCTGTTTAAGTTTGTCCCAAGCATCAAATTATCGTTTTTAATTCACTTTGTACATTTTCAGAAAGTTTACAGTATTCAGTCACTGTGAGGAAATGTTTCTCATTTTTATTTTTGATTTTGTGGAGATTGTAGTGAATATCCACCAAATCAATAAACGGTTCTAATTTAATGTCAGAGCCGTCAAACACTTCTATAGTTTCGAATTTGAATATGTTTATATGAATATTCTATTGAGGATTTGATTTAAAATAATAATAGTGATTTATTTTCAATTGTTCTTTTGAACAATTACAAGTTGATTTTAAGTCATTTTACAAAGAACTTCACTCACAGTTTTAGTTTCTTTTGACACCACTGTTAAGACTTTTTTGAGCTACTGATATTCGAAATGACTAGTCTAGCTGAGCTCCTGTTTATATTTCAAGAGTCTCTCAAAGTCGTCATCATATGACCAAAGGTCGCATGAGTGCAAAGATTCTTCATTTGAAGTCGTCATCATATGACCAAAGGTCGCATGAGTGCGTTTAGTAATGTCTGAATGTTGTCATTGCGTGATATTATCACTACGGAATATTATTTTTACCAAAAAAGAGAATATTCAAGAGTCTCTCAAAGTCGTCATCATATGACCAAAGGTCGCATGAGTGCAAAGATTCTTCATTTGAAGTCGTCATCATATGACCAAAGGTCGCATGAGTGCGTTTAGTAATGTCTGAATGTTGTCATTGCGTGATATTATCACTACGGAATATTATTTTTACCAAAAAAGAGAATATTCAAGAGTCTCTCAAAGTCGTCATCATATGACCAAAAATCGCATCAGAAAGAAATAACTCGGATTAAATCTGTTTAAGTTTGTCCCAAGCATCAAATTATCGTTTTTAATTCACTTTGTACATTTTCAGAAAGTTTACAGTATTCAGTCACTGTGAGGAAATGTTTCTCATTTTTATTTTTGATTTTGTGGAGATTGTAGTGAATATCCACCAAATCAATAAACGGTTCTAATTTAATGTCAGAGCCGTCAAACACTTCTATAGTTTCGAATTTGAATATATTAATATGAATATTCTATTGAGGATTTGATTTAAAATAATAATAGTGATTTATTTTCAATTGTTCTTTTGAACAATTACAAGTTGATTTTAAGTCATTTTACAAAGAACTTCACTCACAGTTTTAGTTTCTTTTGACACCACTGTTAAGACTTTTTTGAGCTACTGATATTCGAAATGACTAGTCTAGCTGAGCTCCTGTTTATATTTCAAGAGTCTCTCAAAGTCGTCATCATATGACCAAAGGTCGCATGAGTGCAAAGATTCTTCATTTGAAGTCGTCATCATATGACCAAAGGTCGCATGAGTGCGTTTAGTAATGTCTGAATGTTGTCATTGCGTGATATTATCACTACGGAATATTATTTTTACAGATCGGAAGAGAATATTCAAGAGTCTCTCAAAGTCGTCATCATATGACCAAAGGTCGCATGAGTGCAAAGATTCTTCATTTGAAGTCGTCATCATATGACCAAAGGTCGCATGAGTGCGTTTAGTAATGTCTGAATGTTGTCATTGCGTGATATTATCACTACGGAATATTATTTTTACCGAAAAAGAGAATATTCAAGAGTCTCTCAAAGTCGTCATCATATGACCAAAGGTCGCATGAGTGCAAAGATTCTTCATTTGAAGTCGTCATCATATGACCAAAGGTCGCATGAGTGCGTTTAGTAATGTCTGAATGTTGTCATTGCGTGATATTATCACTACGGAATATTATTTTTACCGAAAAAGAGAATATTCAAGAGTCTCTCAAAGTCGTCATCATATGACCAAAGGTCGCATGAGTGCAAAGATTCTTCATTTGAAGTCGTCATCATATGACCAAAGGTCGCATGAGTGCGTTTAGTAATGTCTGAATGTTGTCATTGCGTGATATTATCACTACGGAATATTATTTTTACCAAAAAGAGATATTCAAGAGTCTCTCAAAGTCGTCATCATATGACCAAAAATCGCATCAGAAAGAAATAACTCGGATTAAATCTGTTTAAGTTTGTCCCAAGCATCAAATTATCGTTTTTTAATTCACTTTGTACATTTTCAGAAAGTTTACAGTATTCAGTCACTGTGAGGAAATGTTTCTCATTTTTATTTTTGATTATGTGGAGATTGTAGTGAATATCCACCAAATCAATAAACGGTTCTAATTTAATGTCAGAGCCGTCAAACACTTCTATAGTTTCGAATTTGAATATGTTTATATGAATATTCTATTGAGGATTTGATTTAAAATAATAATAGTGATTTATTTTCAATTGTTCTTTTGTACAATTACAAGTTGATTTTATGTCATTTTACAAAGAACTTCACTCACATTTTTAGTTTCTTTTGACACCACTGTTAAGACTATTTTGGGCTACTGATATTCGAAATGACTAGTCTAGCTGAGCTCCTGTTTATATTTCAAGAGTCTCTCAAAGTCGTCATCATATGACCAAAGGTCGCATGAGTGCAAAGATTCTTCATTTGAAGTCGTCATCATATGACCAAAGGTCGCATGAGTGCGTTTAGTAATGTTTGAATGTTGTCATTGCGTGATATTATCACTACGGAATATTATTTTTACCAAAAAAGAGAATATTCAAGAGTCTCTCAAAGTCGTCATCATATGACCAAAAATCGCATCAGAAAGAAATAACTCGGATTAAATCTGTTTAAGTTTGTCCCAAGCATCAAATTTTTGTTTTTTAATTCACTTTGTACATTTTCAGAAAGTTTACAGTATTCAGTCACTGTGAGGAAATGTTTCTCATTTTTATTTTTGATTTTGTGGAGATTGTTGTGAATATCCACCAAATCAATAAACGGTTCTAATTTAATGTCAGAGCCGTCAAACACTTCTATAGTTTCGAATTTGAATATATTAATATAAATATTCTATTGAGGATTTGATTTAAAATAATAATAGTGATTTATTTTCAATTGTTCTTTTGTACAATTACAAGTTGATTTTATGTCATTTTACAAAGAACTTCACTCACATTTTTAGTTTCTTTTGACACCACTGTTAAGACTATTTTGGGCTACTGATATTCGAAATGACTAGTCTAGCTGAGCTCCTGTTTATATTTCAAGAGTCTCTCAAAGTCGTCATCATATGACCAAAGGTCGCATGAGTGCAAAGATTCTTCATTTGAAGTCGTCATCATATGACCAAAGGTCGCATGAGTGCGTTTAGTAATGTCTGAATGTTGTCATTGCGTGATATTATCACTACGGAATATTATTTTTACCAAAAAAGAGAATATTCAAGAGTCTCTCAAAGTCGTCATCATATGACCAAAAATCGCATCAGAAAGAAATAACTCGGATTAAATCTGTTTAAGTTTGTCCCAAGCATCAAATTTTTGTTTTTTAATTCACTTTGTACATTTTCAGAAAGTTTACAGTATTCAGTCACTGTGAGGAAATGTTTCTCATTTTTATTTTTGATTATGTGGAGATTGTAGTGAATATCCACCAAATCAATAAACGGTTCTAATTTAATGTCAGAGCCGTCAAACACTTCTATAGTTTCGAATTTGAATATGTTTATATGAATATTCTATTGAGGATTTGATTTAAAATAATAATAGTGATTTATTTTCAATTGTTCTTTTGTACAATTACAAGTTGATTTTATGTCATTTTACAAAGAACTTCACTCACATTTTTAGTTTCTTTTGACACCACTGTTAAGACTATTTTGGGCTACTGATATTCGAAATGACTAGTCTAGCTGAGCTCCTGTTTATATTTCAAGAGTCTCTCAAAGTCGTCATCATATGACCAAAGGTCGCATGAGTGCAAAGATTCTTCATTTGAAGTCGTCATCATATGACCAAAGGTCGCATGAGTGCGTTTAGTAATGTTTGAATGTTGTCATTGCGTGATATTATCACTACGGAATATTATTTTTACCAAAAAAGAGAATATTCAAGAGTCTCTCAAAGTCGTCATCATATGACCAAAAATCGCATCAGAAAGAAATAACTCGGATTAAATCTGTTTAAGTTTGTCCCAAGCATCAAATTTTTGTTTTTTAATTCACTTTGTACATTTTCAGAAAGTTTACAGTATTCAGTCACTGTGAGGAAATGTTTCTCATTTTTATTTTTGATTTTGTGGAGATTGTAGTGAATATCCACCAAATCAATAAACGGTTCTAATTTAATGTCAGAGCCGTCAAACACTTCTATAGTTTCCAATTTGAATATATTAATATGAATATTCTATTGAGGATTTGATTTAAAATAATAATAGTGATTTATTTTCAATTGTTCTTTTGTACAATTACAAGTTGATTTTATATCATTATACAAAGAACTTCACTCACAGTTTTGGTTTCTTCTGACACCACTGTTAAGACTATTTTGGGCTACTGATATTCGAAATGACTAGTCTAGCTGAGCTCCTGTTTATATTTCAAGAGTCTCTCAAAGTCGTCATCATATGACCAAAGGTCGCATGAGTGCAAAGATTCTTCATTTGAAGTCGTCATCATATGACCAAAGGTCGCATGAGTGCGTTTAGTAATGTTTGAATGTTGTCATTGCGTGATATTATCACTACGGAATATTATTTTTACCAAAAAAGAGAATATTCAAGAGTCTCTCAAAGTCGTCATCATATGACCAAAAATCGCATCAGAAAGAAATAACTCGGATTAAATCTGTTTAAGTTTGTCCCAAGCATCAAATTTTTGTTTTTTAATTCACTTTGTACATTTTCAGAAAGTTTACAGTATTCAGTCACTGTGAGGAAATGTTTCTCATTTTTATTTTTGATTTTGTGGAGATTGTTGTGAATATCCACCAAATCAATAAACGGTTCTAATTTAATGTCAGAGCCGTCAAACACTTCTATAGTTTCGAATTTGAATATATTAATATAAATATTCTATTGAGGATTTGATTTAAAATAATAATAGTGATTTATTTTCAATTGTTCTTTTGTACAATTACAAGTTGATTTTAAGTCATTTTACAAAGAACTTCACTCACATTTTTAGTTTCTTTTGACACCACTGTTAAGACTTTTTTGAGCTACTGATATTCGAAACGATTAGTCTAGCTGAGCTCCTGTTTATATTTCAAGAGTCTCTCAAAGTCGTCATCATATGACCAAAGGTCGCATGAGTGCAAAGATTCTTCATTTGAAGTCGTCATCATATGACCAAAGGTCGCATGAGTGCGTTTATCAATGTCTGAATGTTGTCATTGCGGGATATTATCACTACGGAATATTATTTTTACAAAAAGAGAATATTCAAGAGTCTCTCAAAGTCGTCATCATATGACCAAAAATCGCATCAGAAAGAAATAACTCGGATTAAATCTGTTTAAGTTTGTCCCAAGCATCAAATTTTCGTTTTTAATTCACATTGTACATTTTCAGAAAGTTTACAGTATTCAGTCACTGTGAGGAAATGTTTCTCATTTTTATTTTTGATTTTGTGGAGATTGTTGTGAATATCCACCAAATCAATAAACGGTTCTAATTTAATGTCAGAGCCGTCAAACACTTCTATAGTTTCGAATTTGAATATATTTATATGAATATTCTATTGAGGATTTGATTTAAAATAATAATAGTGATTTATTTTCAATTGTTCTTTTGTACAATTACAAGTTGATTTTATATCATTATACAAAGAACTTCACTCACAGTTTTGGTTTCTTCTGACACCACTGTTAAGACTATTTTGGTCTACTGATATTCGAAATGACTAGTCTAGCTGAGCTCCTGTTTATATTTCAAGAGTCTCTCAAAGTCGTCATCATATGACCAAAGGTCGCATGAGTGCAAAGATTCTTCATTTGAAGTCGTCATCATATGACCAAAGGTCGCATGAGTGCGTTTATCAATGTCTGAATGTTGTCATTGCGTGATATTATCACTACGGAATATTATTTTTACCAAAAAGAGAAGAGTCTCTCAAGTCGTCTCTCAAAGTCCATAATATGACCAAAAATCGCATCAGAAAGAAATAACTCGGATTAAATCTGTTTAAGTTTGTCCCAAGCATCAAATTATCGTTTTTAATTCACTTTGTACATTTTCAGAAAGTTTACAGTATTCAGTCACTGTGAGGAAATGTTTCTCATTTTTATTTTTGATTTTGTGGAGATTGTAGTGAATATCCACCAAATCAATAAACGGTTCTAATTTAATGTCAGAGCCGTCAAACACTTCTATAGTTTCGAATTTGAATATGTTTATATGAATATTCTATTGAGGATTTGATTTAAAATAATAATAGTGATTTATTTTCAATTGTTCTTTTGTACAATTACAAGTTGATTTTATGTCATTTTACAAAGAACTTCACTCACATTTTTAGTTTCTTTTGACACCACTGTTAAGACTATTTTGGGCTACTGATATTCGAAATGACTAGTCTAGCTGAGCTCCTGTTTATATTTCAAGAGTCTCTCAAAGTCGTCATCATATGACCAAAGGTCGCATGAGTGCAAAGATTCTTCATTTGAAGTCGTCATCATATGACCAAAGGTCGCATGAGTGCGTTTAGTAATGTCTGAATGTTGTCATTGCGTGATATTATCACTACGGAATATTATTTTTACCAAAAAAGAGAATATTCAAGAGTCTCTCAAAGTCGTCATCATATGACCAAAAATCGCATCAGAAAGAAATAACTCGGATTAAATCTGTTTAAGTTTGTCCCAAGCATCAAATTATCGTTTTTTAATTCACTTTGTACATTTTCAGAAAGTTTACAGTATTCAGTCACTGTGAGGAAATGTTTCTCATTTTTATTTTTGATTTTGTGGAGATTGTAGTGAATATCCACCAAATCAATAAACGGTTCTAATTTAATGTCAGAGCCGTCAAACACTTCTATAGTTTCGAATTTGAATATGTTTATATGAATATTCTATTGAGGATTTGATTTAAAATAATAATAGTGATTTATTTTCAATTGTTCTTTTGAACAATTACAAGTTGATTTTAAGTCATTTTACAAAGAACTTCACTCACAGTTTTAGTTTCTTTTGACACCACTGTTAAGACTTTTTTGAGCTACTGATATTCGAAATGACTAGTCTAGCTGAGCTCCTGTTTATATTTCAAGAGTCTCTCAAAGTCGTCATCATATGACCAAAGGTCGCATGAGTGCAAAGATTCTTCATTTGAAGTCGTCATCATATGACCAAAGGTCGCATGAGTGCGTTTATCAATGTCTGAATGTTGTCATTGCGTGATATTATCACTACGGAATATTATTTTTACCAAAAAAGAGAATATTCAAGAGTCTCTCAAAGTCGTCATCATATGACCAAAGGTCGCATGAGTGCAAAGATTCTTCATTTGAAGTCGTCATCATATGACCAAAGGTCGCATGAGTGCGTTTAGTAATGTCTGAATGTTGTCATTGCGTGATATTATCACTACGGAATATTATTTTTACCAAAAAAGAGAATATTCAAGAGTCTCTCAAAGTCGTCATCATATGACCAAAGGTCGCATGAGTGCAAAGATTCTTCATTTGAAGTCGTCATCATATGACCAAAGGTCGCATGAGTGCGTTTATCAATGTCTGAATGTTGTCATTGCGTGATATTATCACTACGGAATATTATTTTTACCAAAAAAGAGAATATTCAAGAGTCTCTCAAAGTCGTCATCATATGACCAAAAATCGCATCGGAAAGAAATAACTCGGATTAAATCTGTTTAAGTTTGTCCCAAGCATCAAATTATCGTTTTTTAATTCACTTTGTACATTTTCAGAAAGTTTACAGTATTCAGTCACTGTGAGGAAATGTTTCTCATTTTTATTTTTGATTTTGTGGAGATTGTAGTGAATATCCACCAAATCAATAAACGGTTCTAATTTAATGTCAGAGCCGTCAAACACTTCTATAGTTTCGAATTTGAATATGTTTATATGAATATTCTATTGAGGATTTGATTTAAAATAATAATAGTGATTTATTTTCAATTGTTCTTTTGAACAATTACAAGTTGATTTTAAGTCATTTTACAAAGAACTTCACTCACAGTTTTAGTTTCTTTTGACACCACTGTTAAGACTTTTTGAGCTACTGATATTCGAAATGACTAGTCTAGCTGAGCTCCTGTTTATATTTCAAGAGTCTCTCAAAGTCGTCATCATATGACCAAAGGTCGCATGAGTGCAAAGATTCTTCATTTGAAGTCGTCATCATATGACCAAAGGTCGCATGAGTGCAAAGATTCTTCATTTGAAGTCGTCATCATATGACCAAAGGTCGCATGAGTGCGTTTATCAATGTCTGAATGTTGTCATTGCGTGATATTATCACTACGGAATATTATTTTTACCAAAAAAGAGAATATTCAAGAGTCTCTCAAAGTCGTCATCATATGACCAAAGGTCGCATGAGTGCAAAGATTCTTCATTTGAAGTCGTCATCATATGACCAAAGGTCGCATGAGTGCGTTTAGTAATGTCTGAATGTTGTCATTGCGTGATATTATCACTACGGAATATTATTTTTACCAAAAAAGAGAATATTCAAGAGTCTCTCAAAGTCGTCATCATATGACCAAAGGTCGCATGAGTGCAAAGATTCTTCATTTGAAGTCGTCATCATATGACCAAAGGTCGCATGAGTGCGTTTAGTAATGTCTGAATGTTGTCATTGCGTGATATTATCACTACGGAATATTATTTTTACCAAAAAAGAGAATATTCAAGAGTCTCTCAAAGTCGTCATCATATGACCAAAAATCGCATCAGAAAGAAATAACTCGGATTAAATCTGTTTAAGTTTGTCCCAAGCATCAAATTATCGTTTTTAATTCACTTTGTACATTTTCAGAAAGTTTACAGTATTCAGTCACTGTGAGGAAATGTTTCTCATTTTTATTTTTGATTTTGTGGAGATTGTAGTGAATATCCACCAAATCAATAAACGGTTCTAATTTAATGTCAGAGCCGTCAAACACTTCTATAGTTTCGAATTTGAATATGTTTATATGAATATTCTATTGAGGATTTGATTTAAAATAATAATAGTGATTTATTTTCAATTGTTCTTTTGAACAATTACAAGTTGATTTTAAGTCATTTTACAAAGAACTTCACTCACAGTTTTAGTTTCTTTTGACACCACTGTTAAGACTTTTGAGCTACTGATATTCGAAATGACTAGTCTAGCTGAGCTCCTGTTTATATTTCAAGAGTCTCTCAAAGTCGTCATCATATGACCAAAGGTCGCATGAGTGCAAAGATTCTTCATTTGAAGTCGTCATCATATGACCAAAGGTCGCATGAGTGCGTTTAGTAATGTCTGAATGTTGTCATTGCGTGATATTATCACTACGGAATATTATTTTTACCAAAAAAGAGAATATTCAAGAGTCTCTCAAAGTCGTCATCATATGACCAAAGGTCGCATGAGTGCAAAGATTCTTCATTTGAAGTCGTCATCATATGACCAAAGGTCGCATGAGTGCGTTTAGTAATGTCTGAATGTTGTCATTGCGTGATATTATCACTACGGAATATTATTTTTACCAAAAAAGAGAATATTCAAGAGTCTCTCAAAGTCGTCATCATATGACCAAAAATCGCATCAGAAAGAAATAACTCGGATTAAATCTGTTTAAGTTTGTCCCAAGCATCAAATTATCGTTTTTAATTCACTTTGTACATTTTCAGAAAGTTTACAGTATTCAGTCACTGTGAGGAAATGTTTCTCATTTTTATTTTTGATTTTGTGGAGATTGTAGTGAATATCCACCAAATCAATAAACGGTTCTAATTTAATGTCAGAGCCGTCAAACACTTCTATAGTTTCGAATTTGAATATATTAATATGAATATTCTATTGAGGATTTGATTTAAAATAATAATAGTGATTTATTTTCAATTGTTCTTTTGAACAATTACAAGTTGATTTTAAGTCATTTTACAAAGAACTTCACTCACAGTTTTAGTTTCTTTTGACACCACTGTTAAGACTTTTTTGAGCTACTGATATTCGAAATGACTAGTCTAGCTGAGCTCCTGTTTATATTTCAAGAGTCTCTCAAAGTCGTCATCATATGACCAAAGGTCGCATGAGTGCAAAGATTCTTCATTTGAAGTCGTCATCATATGACCAAAGGTCGCATGAGTGCGTTTAGTAATGTCTGAATGTTGTCATTGCGTGATATTATCACTACGGAATATTATTTTTACCGAAAAAGAGAATATTCAAGAGTCTCTCAAAGTCGTCATCATATGACCAAAGGTCGCATGAGTGCAAAGATTCTTCATTTGAAGTCGTCATCATATGACCAAAGGTCGCATGAGTGCGTTTAGTAATGTCTGAATGTTGTCATTGCGTGATATTATCACTACGGAATATTATTTTTACCGAAAAAGAGAATATTCAAGAGTCTCTCAAAGTCGTCATCATATGACCAAAGGTCGCATGAGTGCAAAGATTCTTCATTTGAAGTCGTCATCATATGACCAAAGGTCGCATGAGTGCGTTTAGTAATGTCTGAATGTTGTCATTGCGTGATATTATCACTACGGAATATTATTTTACCAAAAAGAGAATATTCAAGAGTCTCTCAAAGTCGTCATCATATGACCAAAGGTCGCATGAGTGCAAAGATTCTTCATTTGAAGTCGTCATCATATGACCAAAGGTCGCATGAGTGCGTTTAGTAATGTCTGAATGTTGTCATTGCGTGATATTATCACTACGGAATATTATTTTTACCGAAAAAGAGAATATTCAAGAGTCTCTCAAAGTCGTCATCATATGACCAAAATCGCATCAGAAAGAAATAACTCGGATTAAATCTGTTTAAGTTTGTCCCAAGCATCAAATTATCGTTTTTTAATTCACTTTGTACATTTTCAGAAAGTTTACAGTATTCAGTCACTGTGAGGAAATGTTTCTCATTTTTATTTTTGATTATGTGGAGATTGTAGTGAATATCCACCAAATCAATAAACGGTTCTAATTTAATGTCAGAGCCGTCAAACACTTCTATAGTTTCGAATTTGAATATGTTTATATGAATATTCTATTGAGGATTTGATTTAAAATAATAATAGTGATTTATTTTCAATTGTTCTTTTGTACAATTACAAGTTGATTTTATGTCATTTTACAAAGAACTTCACTCACATTTTTAGTTTCTTTTGACACCACTGTTAAGACTATTTTGGGCTACTGATATTCGAAATGACTAGTCTAGCTGAGCTCCTGTTTATATTTCAAGAGTCTCTCAAAGTCGTCATCATATGACCAAAGGTCGCATGAGTGCAAAGATTCTTCATTTGAAGTCGTCATCATATGACCAAAGGTCGCATGAGTGCGTTTAGTAATGTCTGAATGTTGTCATTGCGTGATATTATCACTACGGAATATTATTTTACCAAAGAGAATATTCAAGAGTCTCTCAAAGTCGTCATCATATGACCAAAGGTCGCATGAGTGCAAAGATTCTTCATTTGAAGTCGTCATCATATGACCAAAGGTCGCATGAGTGCGTTTATCAATGTCTGAATGTTGTCATTGCGTGATATTATCACTACGGAATATTATTTTTACCAAAAAAGAGAATATTCAAGAGTCTCTCAAAGTCGTCATCATATGACCAAAGGTCGCATGAGTGCAAAGATTCTTCATTTGAAGTCGTCATCATATGACCAAAGGTCGCATGAGTGCGTTTATCAATGTCTGAATGTTGTCATTGCGTGATATTATCACTACGGAATATTATTTTTACCAAAAAAGAGAATATTCAAGAGTCTCTCAAAGTCGTCATCATATGACCAAAGGTCGCATGAGTGCAAAGATTCTTCATTTGAAGTCGTCATCATATGACCAAAGGTCGCATGAGTGCGTTTAGTAATGTCTGAATGTTGTCATTGCGTGATATTATCACTACGGAATATTATTTTTACCAAAAGAGAATATTCAAGAGTCTCTCAAAGTCGTCATCATATGACAAAAATCGCATCAGAAAGAAATAACTCGGATTAAATCTGTTTAAGTTTGTCCCAAGCATCAAATTATCGTTTTTAATTCACTTTGTACATTTTCAGAAAGTTTACAGTATTCAGTCACTGTGAGGAAATGTTTCTCATTTTTATTTTTGATTTTGTGGAGATTGTAGTGAATATCCACCAAATCAATAAACGGTTCTAATTTAATGTCAGAGCCGTCAAACACTTCTATAGTTTCGAATTTGAATATTTTAATATGAATATTCTATTGAGGATTTGATTTAAAATAATAATAGTGATTTATTTTCAATTGTTCTTTTGAACAATTACAAGTTGATTTTAAGTCATTTTACAAAGAACTTCACTCACAGTTTTAGTTTCTTTTGACACCACTGTTAAGACTTTTTGAGCTACTGATATTCGAAATGACTAGTCTAGCTGAGCTCCTGTTTATATTTCAAGAGTCTCTCAAAGTCGTCATCATATGACCAAAGGTCGCATGAGTGCAAAGATTCTTCATTTGAAGTCGTCATCATATGACCAAAGGTCGCATGAGTGCGTTTAGTAATGTCTGAATGTTGTCATTGCGTGATATTATCACTACGGAATATTATTTTTACCAAAAAAGAGAATATTCAAGAGTCTCTCAAAGTCGTCATCATATGACCAAAGGTCGCATGAGTGCAAAGATTCTTCATTTGAAGTCGTCATCATATGACCAAAGGTCGCATGAGTGCGTTTAGTAATGTCTGAATGTTGTCATTGCGTGATATTATCACTACGGAATATTATTTTTACCAAAAAAGAGAATATTCAAGAGTCTCTCAAAGTCGTCATCATATGACCAAAAATCGCATCAGAAAGAAATAACTCGGATTAAATCTGTTTAAGTTTGTCCCAAGCATCAAATTATCGTTTTTAATTCACTTTGTACATTTTCAGAAAGTTTACAGTATTCAGTCACTGTGAGGAAATGTTTCTCATTTTATTTTTGATTTTGTGGAGATTGTAGTGAATATCCACCAAATCAATAAACGGTTCTAATTTAATGTCAGAGCCGTCAAACACTTCTATAGTTTCGAATTTGAATATATTTATATGAATATTCTATTGAGGATTTGATTTAAAATAATAATAGTGATTTATTTTCAATTGTTCTTTTGTACAATTACAAGTTGATTTTATGTCATTTTACAAAGAACTTCACTCACATTTTTAGTTTCTTTTGACACCACTGTTAAGACTTTTTTGAGCTACTGATATTCGAAATGACTAGTCTAGCTGAGCTCCTGTTTATATTTCAAGAGTCTCTCAAAGTCGTCATCATATGACCAAAGGTCGCATGAGTGCAAAGATTCTTCATTTGAAGTCGTCATCATATGACCAAAGGTCGCATGAGTGCGTTTATCAATGTCTGAATGTTGTCATTGCGTGATATTATCACTACGGAATATTATTTTTACCAAAAAAGAGAATATTCAAGAGTCTCTCAAAGTCGTCATCATATGACCAAAAATCGCATCAGAAAGAAATAACTCGGATTAAATCTGTTTAAGTTTGTCCCAAGCATCAAATTATCGTTTTTAATTCACTTTGTACATTTTCAGAAAGTTTACAGTATTCAGTCACTGTGAGGAAATGTTTCTCATTTTTATTTTGATTTTGTGGAGATTGTAGTGAATATCCACCAAATCAATAAACGGTTCTAATTTAATGTCAGAGCCGTCAAACACTTCTATAGTTTCGAATTTGAATATTTTAATATGAATATTCTATTGAGGATTTGATTTAAAATAATAATAGTGATTTATTTTCAATTGTTCTTTTGAACAATTACAAGTTGATTTTAAGTCATTTTACAAAGAACTTCACTCACAGTTTTAGTTTCTTTTGACACCACTGTTAAGACTTTTTTGAGCTACTGATATTCGAAATGACTAGTCTAGCTGAGCTCCTGTTTATATTTCAAGAGTCTCTCAAAGTCGTCATCATATGACCAAAGGTCGCATGAGTGCAAAGATTCTTCATTTGAAGTCGTCATCATATGACCAAAGGTCGCATGAGTGCGTTTAGTAATGTCTGAATGTTGTCATTGCGTGATATTATCACTACGGAATATTATTTTTCCAAAAAGAAAATATTCAAGAGTCTCTCAAAGTCGTCATCATATGACCAAAAATCGCATCAGAAAGAAATAACTCGGATTAAATCTGTTTAAGTTTGTCCCAAGCATCAAATTATCGTTTTTAATTCACTTTGTACATTTTCAGAAAGTTTACAGTATTCAGTCACTGTGAGGAAATGTTTCTCATTTTTATTTTTGATTTTGTGGAGATTGTAGTGAATATCCACCAAATCAATAAACGGTTCTAATTTAATGTCAGAGCCGTCAAACACTTCTATAGTTTCGAATTTGAATATATTTATATGAATATTCTATTGAGGATTTGATTTAAAATAATAATAGTGATTTATTTTCAATTGTTCTTTTGTACAATTACAAGTTGATTTTATGTCATTTTACAAAGAACTTCACTCATTTTTAGTTTCTTTTGACACCACTGTTAAGACTTTTGAGCTACTGATATTCGAAATGACTAGTCTAGCTGAGCTCCTGTTTATATTTCAAGAGTCTCTCAAAGTCGTCATCATATGACCAAAGGTCGCATGAGTGCAAAGATTCTTCATTTGAAGTCGTCATCATATGACCAAAGGTCGCATGAGTGCGTTTATCAATGTCTGAATGTTGTCATTGCGTGATATTATCACTACGGAATATTATTTACCAAAAAGAGAATATTCAAGAGTCTCTCAAAGTCGTCATCATATGACCAAAGGTCGCATGAGTGCAAAGATTCTTCATTTGAAGTCGTCATCATATGACCAAAGGTCGCATGAGTGCGTTTATCAATGTCTGAATGTTGTCATTGCGTGATATTATCACTACGGAATATTATTTTTACCAAAAAAGAGAATATTCAAGAGTCTCTCAAAGTCGTCATCATATGACCAAAGGTCGCATGAGTGCAAAGATTCTTCATTTGAAGTCGTCATCATATGACCAAAGGTCGCATGAGTGCGTTTATCAATGTCTGAATGTTGTCATTGCGTGATATTATCACTACGGAATATTATTTTTACCAAAAAAGAGAATATTCAAGAGTCTCTCAAAGTCGTCATCATATGACCAAAAATCGCATCAGAAAGAAATAACTCGGATTAAATCTGTTTAAGTTTGTCCCAAGCATCAAATTATCGTTTTTTAATTCACTTTGTACATTTTCAGAAAGTTTACAGTATTCAGTCACTGTGAGGAAATGTTTCTCATTTTTATTTTTGATTTTGTGGAGATTGTAGTGAATATCCACCAAATCAATAAACGGTTCTAATTTAATGTCAGAGCCGTCAAACACTTCTATAGTTTCGAATTTGAATATATTTATATGAATATTCTGTTGAGGATTTGATTTGAAATAATAATAGTGATTTATTTTCAATTGTTCTTTTGAACAATTACAAGTTGATTTTAAGTCATTTTACAAAGAACTTCACTCACAGTTTTGGTTTCTTCTGACACCACTGTTAAGACTATTTTGGGCTACTGATATACGAAATGACTTGTCTAGCTGAGCTCCTGTTTATATTTCAAGAGTCTCTCAAAGTCGTCATCATATGACCAAAGGTCGCATGAGTGCAAAGATTCTTCATTTGAAGTCGTCATCATATGACCAAAGGTCGCATGAGTGCGTTTATCAATGTCTGAATGTTGTCATTGCGTGATATTATCACTACGGAATATTATTTTACCAAAAAGAGAATATTCAAGAGTCTCTCAAAGTCGTCATCATATGACCAAAAATCGCATCAGAAAGAAATAACTCGGATTAAATCTGTTTAAGTTTGTCCCAAGCATCAAATTATCGTTTTTAATTCACTTTGTACATTTTCAGAAAGTTTACAGTATTCAGTCACTGTGAGGAAATGTTTCTCATTTTTATTTTTGATTTTGTGGAGATTGTAGTGAATATCCACCAAATCAATAAACGGTTCTAATTTAATGTCAGAGCCGTCAAACACTTCTATAGTTTCGAATTTGAATATATTTATATGAATATTCTGTTGAGGATTTGATTTGAAATAATAATAGTGATTTATTTTCAATTGTTCTTTTGAACAATTACAAGTTGATTTTAAGTCATTTTACAAAGAACTTCACTCACAGTTTTGGTTTCTTCTGACACCACTGTTAAGACTATTTTGGGCTACTGATATACGAAATGACTTGTCTAGCTGAGCTCCTGTTTATATTTCAAGAGTCTCTCAAAGTCGTCATCATATGACCAAAGGTCGCATGAGTGCAAAGATTCTTCATTTGAAGTCGTCATCATATGACCAAAGGTCGCATGAGTGCGTTTATCAATGTCTGAATGTTGTCATTGCGTGATATTATCACTACGGAATATTATTTTTACCAAAAAAAAGAATATTCAAGAGTCTCTCAAAGTCGTCATCATATGACCAAAAATCGCATCAGAAAGAAATAACTCGGATTAAATCTGTTTAAGTTTGTCCCAAGCATCAAATTTTCGTTTTTTAATTCACTTTGTACATTTTCAGAAAGTTTACAGTATTCAGTCACTGTGAGGAAATGTTTCTCATTTTTATTTTTGATTTTGTGGAGATTGTAGTGAATATCCACCAAATCAATAAACGGTTTTAATTTAATGTCAGAGCCGACAAACACTTCTATAGAAATCGATCGTAGCAACCGGTGCTGACGGTTGGAAAAGTTTTTCACTCCGCGTCATTTTTGCCAATTTTTTTTTCGTTTATATACATTCTTTTAGAAGAATTTTTTGTGCTAAAAGGGAATTTTGTTACTGATTGTCGCTGTCGAAGTGGATTTCGTTGAAAATCCAATAAATCGTTTGGAACTGCCAAGGATCAGGAACACGAAAAGCAAGTGGAAGGGCTTAACCAAGCTGTACGAGGCTGTTACCTGAGCGGAACTGATCGCCATCAAATCATTAGGAGGACATGGCGGATGCCTTTTAAAGAGACTATGGTAGAGTCAATCATCCTGGATGTGCAATTTGAACCATTGAAACATCCAGAAATATTTGTTGGGAGTTGCCATATTCGGTGCTAAAGGAATTCTTCCTTTTCATCCGACCGGCTTGTGTCCTGTCAAGATCCTGGGGTCAGACTATCGATACACCACCTTGCTGTGTTTTTGAAGATTTGCTGTTTCTTGGTGAGAGCTTTCCATCATTATTTGATTTTATTCCCCTATATTATAATATTATAAATTAAATAAACCCTCCTCCCCTTTTCCCACTTTTCCATTCCTCAATCCCGATTTTCCAACCCCAATTTTCCCATTTCCCCTTCTCCCATAAAAATATAATAATTTACCAATTTACACTCACACACCACACCTAACTGATTCGGAGCGTTTGGTACGGTATGTCCACGCATCCTTCCTCCCCTGATTATTCTGTGAAATGTGATCCGTTCACAGAATCTGTCTCTGCGGTTAATGCAACGCAGTAGGCCTGGCCGCTTTAATTTTTGCTATGCATTTTCGGGGGTAACTCGGATGTACTGCAATTATTAATATTGACAAGAAAGGACTTGGGGCGTAATCTAACCGCAAGTTTTTCCAGAATGCTCTCTTCGGACTGGCTGCGCTTGTGTTCGATTAGATTAGATTAGATTAGATTAGAGCCGTCAAACACTTCTATAGTTTCGAATTTGAATATATTAATATGAATATTCTATTGAGGATTTGATTTAAAATAATAATAGTGATTTATTTTCAATTGTTCTTTTGAACAATTACAAGTTGATTTTAAGTCATTTTACAAAGAACTTCACTCACAGTTTTGGTTTCTTCTGACACCACTGTTAAGACTATATTGGGCTACTGATATTCGAAATGACTAGTCTAGCTGAGCTCCTGTTTATATTTCAAGAGTCTCTCAAAGTCGTCATCATATGACCAAAGGTCGCATGAGTGCAAAGATTCTTCATTTGAAGTCGTCATCATATGACCAAAGGTCGCATGAGTGCGTTTAGTAATGTCTGAATGTTGTCATTGCGTGATATTATCACTACGGAATATTATTTTTACCAAAAAAGAGAATATTCAAGAGTCTCTCAAAGTCGTCATCATATGACCAAAGGTCGCATGAGTGCGTTTAGTAAAGTTTGATTGTTGTCATTGCGTGATATTATCACTACGGAATATTATTTTTACTAAAAGAGAATATTCAAGAGTCTCTCAAAGTCGTCATCATATGACCAAAGGTCGCATGAGTGCAAAGATTGCTTATTTGAAGTCGTCATCATATGACCAAAGGTCGCATAAGTGCGTTTAGAACAGTTTGAATGTTGTCATTGCGTGATATTATCACTACGGAATATTTTTTTTTACAAAATGACATACCGAGAGTAATCTACTACATCCTAGTTCCTCATGAAGCGGGATTTACAAATTCCACAAAAAAATAAATAAAAAAAAAACATGAAAATCAAGCAAAGCTTACGACACCCTCCCAAATACACAGCCCGATATGATTGGTTTATGGTTAACACTACCGATTCCAAGCCCTCTCGTCCTAATCTCCCAACACCTCCTACTTCACTTTAGAAAGCCGATGGTTTTCATCGTTCGGTTCTCGTTATTTTCACACCATTTCCCACTTTCCTGCAGACTCACACTTTTTCCTGTTTAACCACACACACACACACAAACACACACCCGCACACGATGAAAGTGATGATGATGGTACAACTGAATGGTTGAATAGTGGCGAAATGGAGCCAATATAGTGCCAGCGGCAGCAGCAGGGTGAAGGTTTCGGACCGGCGGCGATGACATCGGCTAGTGGTGGTTCGATTTGAAAGTTGAAGTCTACACTCAACAACGCAGCAACTCTACACACAGCTAAGGCATGTCTACATTTGATTCTACACTTGCCTTAACACACTCAGCTAAACTCCAAGTTTAATCTAACTCTACACACATCTCTACACGCAAGAAAATTTTCAAAATTTAGTACACAGTACATCTCGAAATCCACGATTAACTCATTGCTCGATTAAACTGTATACAAGACTGAAATAAATTTATCAATAAACTCTACACACAACTCTACCCTTATTCTCTTGAAAGATATCTTTGTAGAGTTCAACTCAGAAATAGCTCTCAAGAAAATAGAGAAATTTCCCACGTTCTGACCATCCCTACGGCGCCCATTTTTCTCCCCATCGAGCCATGAACTATATCTAATGGACACTGATTGGACTTGTAAATGCGAGCGGGCTAGAAAAGGGATTTTGCAGTCCGTTCAACAACCTAGTAGCAACACTCCACCGCCCTGGGCAGCAGTAAAAGAGGATGGATTTGGCAAAATTTTCAGACTCACTATTCATCCAACGATGGCCGATCGTCGCTTGGGGTATAGTTTTCACAAAGCTCCGAAGCATAGTTCAGAGCGTTGTCCAGAGGGAAGGGTGGAGAGAAAAAAAAAGCTCGAAAAATTGAATTGACAATGATGAGGTTATCCCGATTCTGGTTCCTGTGTAGGAGGCACCAAACTCCATTGACAGGATGATCCGTAAATCGCCCTCGGGAGCGATGGCCATGATCTTGCATCGAGACTCTCTACAAATCCTTTAAACGGTACTAATGGGAAAAGGCTCACCATTTTTGAAGAGATGCTTCAATAGAGTGGACGATCTCTGTTTTGTGTGTCTCTCGTGAAATGGATTGCTGCAACATTTTGGTCTGAAATATGTCAGTAATAAAACCCGCATCTATTGCTGTCACCCCGGTGGCCTTAATCCCGTCTATTGCGTCAAACGACCGTCCGTCTGCGGAATTTATAGCGCTCTTGTTGGGGAAAACAACAACTCCACGGTGTAGAATAAATACCTACTTTAACAATCACTTGCGCACTCTACACAAACACACTCACCACCAAGAATGCGCGGCGCGCGTTCGAGCAAACAAAACCGGGCAACAATTGTGTGAAAAATGACAACTACAATATTTTCACTATTGTGTGTTTGTGCAGAGTGGTGTTTACCATGATGGTGCTTCAGAAGCATTTTTAGCACGCGTTGATTTATTATTACCATTCTCGGTCGGACTTTGCTGGCAGCACGGAAAGCTTGAACTCCACACAAACTGTACACATATCTGAAAATTAACCTCATTCTTGAAGCTACATGTAACTCTCTAAAAAATTCTACACATAATTAAAAACTCATCTCTACTCATTAATCTGAACTAAACTCTACACACAACTCAATTTTCAACTCTACACTCAATTATAAGCTGCTTAGCTACTGCTTGGGTTAACCCTTCATTGCTGTGTTGATAAGATGAACACTCACTGCATACAAACCAGGCGTGATAATAACTTTGTCAGGTTAAAGCTGTCAACGCTGTTGTTTACACGTTGACAGGAACTTGTAGACATTTTAATTGGAACACATTTGTCATAATCCTATCGTAACTAACTTGGGTCAACACTTCACAACTTCAGATAACCCTACTCAGAACTCTCACACTCAACTCTACACAAATTCACTTTACTCTACACACAACTCTACAACACTTCACTTGGCACTACACTGAATTCTACATACGCTGTCAACTGAATTTTTCACTGAAAACCACCTTAAATTCAATAGAGAATGCTCTCACCCTTAAGTGTACCTTGAAGTCCGTAAAGAAGCATCTAAAAAACCCTTTAAACTATCATTTCTTCAAGATTCCACCTCGAATCTCTCCGTGCCCCATCAAGCAAGTGTCCATTGGCACATTCCGCGATGTTGTGTTTCGGGAGCTTTTGGGGCGGGAGAGACTATTGTTGCCACCAGACGTCCAACCAAACTTCGAACGGACACCGACCGCCCGTGTTGTGCGACGACCATTTCGCGCAATTTTACTGCTTTTGATAATGTCAACTGAAAATAAACGGAAAACGCTTTAATAAAAGTTGGAGCTCCCCATTGCATGCTGTGAAGAAGCGGGTGAACGTTACACTCGGTGGTTTTCGGAAAATGAATCGAAATTTTCTTAGAAAACTAAGATTTTCACATATTTCTACATGATAATACACTTTAAACTCTACACAGGTTAATTCCGTTTTTAACAACATGAAATAAATTGAAACTTAGTTCGAATTTCATCTTTTTTTTTAACTGAAATGCAAAGCTGGTTTATATTTAAAAGGATATTAACAATAATACAATTAAATTCTACACTGAACTCTACACTCAACCCTGCAGCCAATGTTTGCCCACAAATTTACTCCTAACTCTACATTTGCTCTGCACTGAATTTTACAAGTAATGTTTTAACCTGAAAGCAACCCTACACATCATTTAAATAAAAAAAAACATGTTTTCGTTACATTTTTAACATTTTGAAATTTTGTCATTTTGACATTTTGACATTTTGACATTTTGACATTTTGACATTTTGACATTTTGACATTTTGACATTTTGATATTTTGACATTTTGACATTTTGACATTTTGACATTTTGACATATTGACATTTTGACATTTGACATTTTGACATTTGACATTTGACATTTGACATTTTGACATTTTGACATTTGACATTTTGACATTTGACATTTTGACATTTGACATTTGACATTTTGACATTTTGACATTTTGACATTTGACATTTGACATTTTGACATTTGACATTTTGACATTTTGACATTTGACATTTGACATTTTGACATTTGACATTTGACATTTGACATTTGACATTTTGACATTTGACATTTGACATTTTGACATTTTGACATTTTGACATTTTGACATTTGACATTTTTTGACATTTTGACATTTGACATTTTGACATTTTGACATTTGACATTTTGACATTTTGACATTTTGACATTTTGCATTTGGCATTTTACACGTTTACATTTTTTACGCTGAATACATTTGTATGGAGACTTACATGAAAAACATTATCAAAAATTACATCTCTTGACATGAGAAATTCAAGGACAAAGCTTTATCCAAATCAAAGAAAAGTCGATTTGCCAAAATTGAGAGAATTACTCAGATGTACATCATTTCAAAATAAGGAATTTTTAAAAGATTGTTTTTTTCCAGATTGAGTTTACTTGCCAAAGGACAATGCAACGTGGAAAGATGATGGCTGACTGATGGGTTTCTGGGGATTTTACAGTGATGGATCTCGTCTATTTCAGTACTTTACAATTCTGTACAGTAGCAATACCGCTTCTTGGAAATGGTGCACCCTTAGCTTGAACAGCAAAACGCCTAGAAATCGGATGTGTGTTGCTTCTTTGGTGACATTGTAAACGATGCATTGTTGTTTGCAAAGCGCTGTCTTCTTTGAAAAATTCCAAGAATAAAAGCATCAAGATTGTCACTCCAGAAAAAAATAAATAAAAACTCGTCAACCACTTCCGATCCCGCCCTCCGAAAATTTTCAAATGGAGCATCTTCACAATTTCGGCAAACAGTTCGTCATGTTCACATCATCATAAAGACATAAAAATGAATTTATAGCCCTCCTCCCCCCAACTGTCGGAAAACGCGTGTCCTCTCATTGCATGCCCCCCTCAGCCCACATGTCTTCAATCAATCTTGTTAGATGTTTTTGATGATGGTTCTGCTGGCTGGCTGGCTCCTTGTCACACGCGGTGACCACGTGGCACATAAACATAACCCCCGTATCGCACGTTAGAGTTGCACAATGTGCTGTTGATGGACAAAATAACACTCAACGCTCACTCGTGTGAGCAGCGGCATCCTGTGAAACTTGTACAGTAGAACCACGATAGTTTGACAATTTGGAACCAATGCCGAAGAATTTCGGTAAATCCGAAATAATTTTGTAATTTTGCAGTGATTTTGCACAGCAAAAAATCCGATGGTAAAATCGCATGCAAAAGCGTGCACATCACCTTCGTCAATATAAACACTTAATATTACACACTGCATGTACAAAATTTTGCAAACACAACAAAAAGTTGCGACCGACGGGATTCAAACCCAGCACCTACAGTAAGGACTGGCGCCTTAGCCCACTCGGCCATTAGACCGATGAAAAGCTGTTAGGATAAACGCATATATGAGCTTAACATATCGGTCAAGTAGGTTTCCCTTGCTGATGGGCTACATATTTCAGGGTGTAAAATCACATAAAATTGCACAAAATAATGCAATATTTATTTTACACCCAGGCCTTTTACATGCAGCTGGATTACTACTTTTTTAGCTGTGTGGGTGATTTGTCGTAAAAATTTAAAAACACTTATTACTAATAGTCAATTTTATTTTTATGAAATAGAATTTAACTGCCTAACTAGCAGTGTCACACTGTGCAACAACAAGGTAGGATCTTGTTCTAAAGGGCCTAAAACATCCGCTCGAGAGCCACGCCGTTTGGTACTCAAAATGGCCTTAGACAAGAAGCTTGCTGGATGGTTTCACTAGCAGGAAGTGGGATTTGATGGGGTTTATGTTAGTTTTCGTGAGAGGCTCATCTTGTACGCAAGGCACGTGGAATCGATTAGCCTTCTAGCGATTGCTTTTTATTATTCTAGCCCATCAGTTTAGGCCCTTGGTTGGTGCCATTGGGATTCGATCGGAGCCTATCAAATGTGTAATAACTGTAGAATCTGAGTTTGAAAATATAAAATTTGAAATAAAACTAAAACAAAAAAACTCTTTTGCAACAAAAAACAAAATTGACAAAATTGACAAAATTGACAAAATTGACAAAATTGACAAAATTGACAAAAATGACAAAATTGACAAAATTGACAAAATTGACAAAATTGACAAAAATGACAAAATTGACAAAATTGACAAAATTGACAAAATTGACAAAATTGACAAAATTGACAAAATTGACAAAATTGACAAAATTGACAAAATTGACAAAATTGACAAAATTGACAAAATTTACAAAATTTACAAAATTGACAAAATTGACAAAATTGACAAAATTGACAAAATTGACAAAATTGACAAAATTGACAAAATTGACAAAATTGACAAAATTGACAAAATTGACAAAATTGACAAAATTGACAAAATTGACAAAATTGACAAAATTGACAAAATTGACAAAATTGACAAAATTGACAAAATTGACAAAATTGACAAAATTGACAAAATTGACAAAATTGACACAACTTGACAAAATTGACAAAATTGACAAAATTGACAAAATTGACAAAATTGACAAAATTGACAAAATTGACAAAATTGACAAAATTGACAAAATTGACAAAATTGACAAAATTGACAAAATTGACAAAATTGACAAAATTGACAAAATTGACAAAATTGACAAAATTGACAAAATTGACAAAATTGACAAAATTGACAAAATTGACAAAATTGACAAAATTGACAAAATTGACAAAATTGACAAAATTGACAAAATTGACAAACTTGACAAAATTGACAAAATTGACAAAAATGACAAAATTGACAAAATTGACAAAATTGACAAAATTGACAAAATTGACAAAATTGACAAAATTGACAAAATTGACAAAATTGACAAAATTGACAAAATTGACAAAATTGACAAAATTGACAAAATTGACAAAATTGACAAAATTGACAAAATTGACAAAATTGACAAAATTTACAAAATTTACAAAATTGACAAAATTGACAAAATTGACAAAATTGACAAAATTGACAAAATTGACAAAATTGACAAAATTGACAAAATTGACAAAATTGACAAAAAAATTGACAAAATTGACAAAATTGACAAACTTGACAAAATTGACAAAATTGACAAAATTGACACAACTTGACAAAATTGACAAAATTGACAAAATTGACAAAATTGACAAAATTGACAAAATTGACACAAATGACAAAATTGACAAAATTGACAAAATTTACAAAATTTACAAAATTGACAAAATTGACAAAATTGACAAAATTGACAAAATTGACAAAATTGACAAAATTGACAAAATTGACAAAATTGACAAAATTGACAAAATTGACAAAATTGACAAAATTGACAAAATTGACAAAATTGACAAAATTGACAAAATTGACAAAATTGACAAAATTGACAAAATTGACAAAATTGACATAATTGACAAAATTGACAAAATTGACAAAATTGACAAAATTGACAAAATTGACAAAATTGACAAAATTGACAAAATTGACAAAATTGACAAAATTGACAAAATTGACAAAATTGACAAAATTGACAAAATTGACAAAATTGACAAAATTGACACAACTTGACAAAATTGACAAAATTGACAAAATTGACAAAATTGACAAAATTGACAAAATTGACAAAATTGACAAACTTGACAAAATTGACAAAATTGACAAAAATGACAAAATTGACAAAATTGACAAAATTGACAAAATTGACAAAATTGACAAAATTGACAAAATTGACAAAATTGACAAAATTGACAAAATTGACAAAATTGACAAAATTGACAAAATTGACAAAATTGACAAAATTGACAAAATTGACAAAATTGACAAAATTGACAAAATTGACAAAATTGACAAAATTGACAAAATTTACAAAATTGACAAAATTGACAAAATTGACAAAATTGACAAAATTGACAAAATTGACAAAATTGACAAAATTGACAAAATTGACAAAAAAATTGACAAAATTGACAAAATTGACAAACTTGACAAAATTGACAAAATTGACAAAATTGACACAACTTGACAAAATTGACAAAATTGACAAAATTGACAAAATTGACAAAATTGACAAAATTGACACAAATGACAAAATTGACAAAATTGACAAAATTTACAAAATTTACAAAATTGACAAAATTGACAAAATTGACAAAATTGACAAAATTGAGTACATAATTGGCAAAGGGAGCGCGTGGTCGTAAAAAAATATTCGGAGTGAAAAGTGATTTTTTTTTTGTGTGTGCCTTTTGTTTCGCATTTTTGTCGTGAATTGTGCGCTGCGAGGAGAAGATTACCCTCCGAAAATGCAGCGTCATCAGTACATAATTGGCAAAGGGAGCGCGTGGTCGTAAAAAATATTCGGAGTGAAAAGTGATTTGTTTTGTGTGTGCCTTTTGTTTCGCATCTTTGTCGTGAATTGTGATATAGTTTTCGATAAAAACGATCTAAGTTCGTTAGGTTTATCGCGCAGCAAAATTATTTTGATTCATTAAGAACGTCGTGTGGTGCGCGAGTCTTTTGTGTTGAAAAGACCTTCCCATAGCTCCGTAGCTCGGAGGGCTCGACGTCGGTTGTTTGTGTGTTAAGCCCTCTCCATAGCATCGTAGCTCGAGAGGCAACGAAAATCAATACCTTATCTAGCTAACAGAAAGAAGATCGGAAGGCACTTGATGATTGAGTTCGTCGCGTCTATTCCGTTGCAAATTCATGAACTAAAAGATTATATAATTAAAAATCAGACTACGTTATCATTGCAGCATTGTGTTTAACACCTCATTTTATAAATAAATATTATTTGGTTTTATCTTTCCACAGCCGGCTGTCTAAGATTAAACCATTTCATTTAAAATTTAACAACAGTTAAACGGGAAATGTCTCATCCGCAGCAACCGATTGTTTGCCTTGAGAATAAAATATAATACCTTTCAACAAACACTATGATTTTGGGTCGCATCATCATCTTCTATGATGAATCCTGACCAAACACCCTATCCTACTAACCAATTTTCAGGTTCCTGGCGCTTGTGGGGTGTAAGCACAGAGTAAATCAGCTGCCCTAGTAGCAACCTGCGCTAACTAACATTCCCGTCCCTTAAAATCGAGATCTACAAACTGACATGGCGGGCGCCGTTGGTGGCCAATGACTGCTACCTATTCGCAACTGATCTTGTTTTGGCAATCATGGTGTTTTATCTTTTCAGCGCATTCATACATGCTGTTGATAAGGGAAACACCACTAGATCGTCGAAGCCTATAATCAGTAGTGCTGAAAGGATATTACGGTTCTGTTCAGCAACGGAGGGGCAACCATGGGTGATCTCTCATGCTCATGCTCATGCTCAAAATTGACAAAATTGACAAAATTGACAAAATTGACAAAATTGACAAAATTGACAAAATTGACAAAATTGACAAAATTGACAAAATTGACAAAATTGACAAAATTGACAAAATTGACAAAATTGACAAAATTGACAAAATTGACAAAATTGACAAAATTGACATAATTGACAAAATTGACAAAATTGACAAAATTGACAAAATTGACAAAATTGACAAAATTGACAAAATTGACAAAATTGACAAAATTGACAAAATTGACAAAATTGACAAAATTGACAAAATTGACATAATTGACAAAATTGACAAAATTGACAAAATTTACAAAATTGACAAAATTGACAAAATTGACAAAATTGACAAAATTGACAAAATTGACAAAATTGACAAAATTGACAAAATTGACAAAATTGACAAAATTGACAAAATTGACAAAAAAATTGACAAAATTGACAAAATTGACAAAATTGACAAACTTGACAAAATTGACAAAATTGACAAAATTGACACAACTTGACAAAATTGTTAAAATTGACAAAATTGACAAAATTGACAAAATTGACAAAATTGACAAAATTGACACAAATGACAAAATTGACAAAATTGACTAAATTTACAAAATTTACAAAATTGACAAAATTGACAAAATTGACAAAATTGACAAAATTTACAAAATTGACAAAATTGACAAAATTGACAAAATTGACAAAATTGACAAAATTGACAAAATTGACAAAATTGACAAAATTGACAAAATTGACAAAATTGACAAAATTGACAAAATTGACAAAATTGACAAAATTGACAAAATTGACAAAATTGACAAAATTGACAAAATTGACAAAATTGACAAAATTGACAAAATTGACAAACTTGACAAAATTGACAAAATTGACAAAATTGACACAACTTGACAAAATTGACAAAATTGACAAAATTGACAAAATTGACAAAATTGACAAAATTGACAAAATTGACAAAATTGACACAAATGACAAAATTGACAAAATTTACAAAATTTACAAAATTGACAAAATTGACAAAATTGACAAAATTGACAAAATTGACAAAATTGACAAAATTGACAAAATTGACAAAATTGACAAAATTGACAAAATTGACAAAATTGACAAAATTGACAAAATTGACAAAATTGACAAAATTGACAAAATTGACAAAATTGACAAAATTGACAAAATTGACAAAATTGACAAAATTGACAAACAAAATGACAAAATTGACAAAATTGACAAAATTGACAAAATTGACAAAATTGACAAAATTGACAAAATTTACAAAATTTACAAAATTTACAAAATTTACAAAATTTACAAAATTTACAAAATTACAAAATTTACAAAATTTACAAAATTTACAAAATTTACAAAATTTACAAAATTTACAAAATTTACAAAATTTACAAAATTTACAAAATTTACAAAATTTACAAAATTTACAAAATTTACAAAATTTACAAAATTTACAAAATTTACAAAATTTACAAAATTTACAAAATTTACAAAATTTACAAAATTTACAAAATTTACAAAATTTACAAAATTTACAAAATTACAAAATTTACAAAATTTACAAAATTTACAAAATTTACAAAATTTACAAAATTTACAAAATTTACAAAATTTACAAAATTTACAAAATTTACAAAATTTACAAAATTAACAAAATTTACAAAATTTACAAAATTTACAAAATTTACAAAATTTACAAAATTTACAAAATTTACAAAATTTACAAAATTTACAAAATTTACAAAATTTACAAAATTTACAATATTTACAAAATTTACAAAATTTACAAAATTTACAAAATTTACAAAATTTACAATATTTACAAAATTTACAATATTTACAAAATTTACAAAATTTTCAAAATTGACGTCCATTCCGTAAAGAGTTCAACTACATGTATGCAAATCACCGAAGTTTCTCGTTTTGGGCACTTCTGCAAACATCAGCAGTATATATTTTATCACAAAGATTTCAGTAATTTATGAATTGTAAAAAGTAATATATCTCCCGAAATGAGCATTTCAAGGGTCCAACTATTCCCTCCACGTTCGAACGCTTCTTGTAAGGCATGTCCAACCACTTCATCAAAACTGCATTCCTGGCCCATTCATGCCAATCATAACTGCTTCGGCAGAGAAGCAGTTCATAGTATGAAACCCCCCTCGTGTATGTCCATTAAAAATAAATTTATAGGATCATCATAAATTGCGCTTCCATTTTCGCATCACCCCCACTCTCTGCTCTCCACCGCATATTCATGTCGAGTTTGAACAACGTTTTAGCCTCCACATCCCAGAAGTAGTGTACTACACAAAAGTGTATCTCGCAAAAGGGGGGTTGGTGGGAATTGCTCGAACCATTGCTCCATTTCCCAGGAAAAACTATCACGTCATGTGCTCAATCATTGCAAGTCTCACAAGTGGGTGCCATCGACAGGACGATTCGGTTTCGCTGAACCACGAAATATAAAATTGGCACTGCGCTGCGCATCATCGGTGTGAATTGTGCGATTTCTTTATGGTTATGGATGGGGGTTTTATGGTGAACTTTGCGGTCTCCAGGGGTGAAAATATGACCTGATAACTCCAAACTGAAAATTTATTCTGCTGCAATATCCATAACCCATGCTAATTCAAATAAGGTGAGCTATTACTGAAAGTTGAGGTGTTAGGGTCTTCATGAAAAATGAAAAAAAAGTCAATACTTTATGTCAAAATGCATCAAATATATTTGTCAATTTCAGCTACTTAATGATGGTGTTGAATCAAAGAGGAAGTTTACAGAATCATTTGCTTAATTATGCTCTTATCCCTCTGAAGTTTTGGTCGTTTGGGCCGCCTTGATGACCTCAACCAAATATGAAAGCATTCCATTTTTCAACTGTAGATTTTCAGACTAAAATTCTCTAGAGCTATTACAGCAAAGCAAAGCAATCCACTTTAACGACCCCCGGGTCTTTTGTGGGCTCTGTTGAAAGTTTCTGCTCATTTACAGTATGTAAAAAAGTATTTACACCCCTTGGGCACTATGCACATTTTGTGATGAAACATGTAAAAAAATAAAGTTTGACAGAAACCTAGTACTACGTTTTGTTCAGAAACTCATGCCGAACATTTTTCTATAAAAAGCTCATGAAAAGATGATTTCAATAAAATAGTTATATAACAAATACTATGACAAAAATCAATAAAGGTGCAAAAAAAGTTTGTACACCTTTTGAAAAATTAACATAAATAATGTTGTTTGTTGACAAATAACCATAAATCCAGTTTACGAACTCCAAATAGGCATCCTTGACTGATTAAAAATTAATTTGGATTTAATGTAATGTTTAATGTGGCAGTGCGTGGCCGAATGGTTACGCTGTCCGCTTTGTAAGCGGATGATTCTGGGTTCGATTCCCATCTGCTGCAACCTTCCATCGGATGAGGAAGTAAAATGTCGGTCCCGGCCTTGGTTGTTAGGCCGTTAAGTCATTCCAGGTGTAGAAGTTGTCTTCATGCCATAAGTACAAACAACACACCAGACCAAGCCTACTCCGGTGGAATCGCTGGCGGCGGTTGGACTCGCAATCCAAAGGTCGTCAGTTCAAACACTGGGGTGGAAGGTTCCTTGGAGTAAAAAGAGGTTTGGGTGCTCTCCCCATTCAAGCCTTCGGACTCCTAGGTTCGAGCAGAAACTTGCAATAGAGACCACAAAAGACCCGGGGGTCGTTAATGTGGATGGTTTGATTTTTTGATTGTAATGTTTAATAACTACATAGTATAAAAGTTTAGATAACTCTGGAAATTCTATATAAAACTTATCTAAACTTAATTTTGCAAACATTTAATTCGATTAAATGTCAATACATTACCAAAGAATTGATAAATAAACATTTTGGAGTGGGTATAACACCGTTTTGGGGGTCTTTGTATCGCTAGAATAGATTTTTCGTTGGAATTTCGTACCAACCCGGAATTACGCTGTCGGAAAATCCACCGTCATCTGAACCGGTCCACAATTCACAAGTCAACCTGTGTGGCATCGGAAAGGGCATAAAATTTTCGATCTTTTGATACCCATACATCTAGGTATTCTATAAAACCCACGTTTTTAAATACCTAGGCAAAAACGTGGTTATGGTATCGTTTGAGCAACCTGCCAAAAATGTATGGAATTTCGTAATTTTTGTTCTCGTGGAACAAACTTACTTTTTGCCCAGGTATTTAAAAACGTGGGTTTTATAAAACACTTAGATGTATGGGTATCAAAAGATCGGAAATTTTATGCCCTTTCCGATGCCACATAGGTTTACTTGTGAATCGTGGACCGGTTCGGATGCCGGTGGATTTTCCGACGACGTAATTCCGGGTTGGTACGAAATTCCAACGAAAAATCTATTCTATCGTTACAAAGACCCCCAAAACGGAATTATACCCACTCCAAAATGTTTATTTAGCAATTCTTTGGTAATATATTGACATTTAATTGAATTAAATGTTTGCAAAATTAAATTTCGAAAAGTTTTATATAGAATTTCTAGATTTATATAAACTTTTATACTAAGTTGTTAGTAAACTTTATATTCAATCCTAATTATTTTTTTAATCAGTCACGGATGCCTATTTGGAGTTCGTAGACTGGATTTATGGTGATTTGAAAACAAATAACTTTATTTGTGATAATTTTTTGAAAGGTGTGCAAACTTTTTTTGCACCTTTTTTTATTTTTGTCATAGTATTTGTTATATAACTTTTTATAGAAATAATCTTTTCATGAGCATTTTGTAGCAAAATGTTCGGCATGAGTTTCTGAACAAAACGTAGTACTAGGTTTCTATCAAAGTTGAAATTGTTTACATGTTTTATCACAATATGTGCATAGTGCCCAAAACAAATATAACTTTCACAGTTGTGTTTATTGGATTTATTTTTATTTTGTTTTGCGTAAAATTGCATTGTAATTGTTTTTGTCGATTGAAGTTAAATACTCTGATATCATTACATAAAAAGAAAAACATTTAATTGCAAGTTTTTTTTAGTTTAAAAATCAACGAGACAAGATAAAATTTCTTGAAACGAAATTTGGATTCAAATCTTCTTTACAAATAACAACTATTTTTACGTTGTAGTGCACCTTTAGTCGAATATTTTACAAAATTGAAATGTTTTACAATTGATGATTTTAAAGACACGCCAATAACTCTTCGTATTTCCTATAATTATTGAAGTTTATGGCAATAATTTTGTTTTGCTCTTTGATGTTTTGACTCACTTTGAGAAATCTTTTTTAAAATATTTCCAGCGATTTTTATTTTCAACGTGATTAACTTGCTTTTTAAAGCTTTTTTTTCAGCAAAACTTTATGTGTGTGTGTGTGTGGTCCAATCCAATACCCGCTACCCGGTAGCGATATTATGGGAAAGTATAGTTTGTATCAGACTTTGTATATGCCGAATGCTGATACAACTTATCTCAGTCCCGGGTATTAGGTGGTGATAGCCCTCGCGCTGCTTCCAACGACCCGTTTCAGAATGACAGAGCTCCTTGCGGTCCAATTCCGAGGTCGCTGGGCATTGTTCGGCCCCGCCTAAACATAGAAGCAAGCATCTGAAGGAAACTCGATCTATATTTAGACTTCCAATCCCGTCAGGCAAATCAGGGATCAGCGCGTATTTAATATGAGAAGATAACATTTTTCAACACTACGGATCAATTCACTGCTAGAATGTAACCCTTCTGATGGCCGACTGCTTAGCGTCCCAGACCACCAAACCAGAGGTATGAGTTCGAATCCCACCGGATTAATTTTCGTTTTTTTGTTCATATTCAAAGTTCAAATTCCTGATTCCAAATTTCAAAGGTACCGGCCGGGATTTGATCCCTGAACGTTCTGCTTATGAGGCAGAAGCCGTAACCATTAAGCCACGGAGCTGGTACTTTTTTTTTCAGCAAAACTTTATCACTAAAAAATTGTTCTGAAAAAATAAATTATTTTTGCTTATCCATTTTTGAAAAATCAAGATTAATCAAAATCCTTCAAGAGTAATAATTTAATTAGAAGTAAAATCAGCCAAAACATTAAGAAATTTTAATTAAGTATCTTTTTGCAAGGATGGCAAGAATAAAATTCAAAGAATGCTTAAATGTGAAATAAAATCATTTAAAAAAAAAACAAAAGCAAAGTACAAACAAAACTTTGAATTGCTCACTTTTTATGTCCAAAGCAAAAAAAAAAAACAAATAAATGTTTTGTTATAATATGTATCTAAAAGATTGATCGCAAGCTAGATCTCAAGATTATTTTTAAAATTTTGACATTCAATTTATTTATTGAGTATTTCATGTAGAGCCTTAAGGGCCAGTCATAGAACTATTTTGAAAAGCCGTCGCGGGCCGGAAAAATGGCTTCAAGGGCCGGACGTTGGGCAGGCCTGCTGTAGACTGTAGATCATTTTTGCCCGCGTGTAAACATTTCAGCGATCTCACCAACACATATAATGCTGGCCCGTCCCCGAGCAACACTCCAAAGAGATGAATATGTTGGTGCTCTTTCACTCACTTTTCATCAAGCGTCCATGGCGCTGTGGTAGCGTGCTGGATCTAAAACCAAGAAGTTGGTGGTTCAATCCTCGTTCTGTTTTTTTTTGTGAAATACATCCAAAAAGCGGGCAAAAATGTCATACCCCTATATCACAAAAAAATGCATGAGGACAGTTTGCATGCAGATTCTGATATACTTTCATGCCGCCATGCATCTCAATCGTGCGACCGCCGTTTGGGTGTACCAAACTTCATTTGTGGGTGTTGGTGAAAAAAATCTCCCTAGTGCTTGCCAGATAGTGCCTCCTAGACGAGGCCAGATAGTGCCCAACAACCACCAAGATCTCTAAAATTGTGAAATGTCATTGGAAGCAATTGATGAATTGAACTCTCCTGGCGAGTGTTTTAAAAAATAATAAAGACATGTTTAAAATTGCAATAAATATCTTTATTTTAAAAAAAATAAAAATCCTCAAAATCCTTCCGCCGTCACCACCCTAATGTCCGCCTTCAGCACCTGAATCTGCCGCCACGCGACACGTTGCGTGTAATGGGCACACTTGCGGAACTCCACCAGCAGGTGCGTATCGCGCAGAAACTGAGCACAGTTGTCCAGCTCGTTCAGGCTGTCCACGTACAGTCGCAGGATCACCTTGTGAAACTCGACCGGTGTGTCCACCTTGAAACCCCTTCCGAACAGCCGCTCCAGATCGCGGTACTGGAACTCAATGTTCCGGTCCTCCTTGGCTTGCATCGTAATCGGTGGCGGTGGGGTCGGTTTGGGGTGGGTCGAACCTCCCACGGCGTACGGAGGTCGCGGTCGCCGCAGGTCATCCTCCGTGCCGAAAGCGTTGACCTGAAAGGAGACCACTGATTAGAGGTGAGAAGTTTCAGAGGGGGCGTCGCAATACAAACCACCGTCAAAGCCAACAGTCCACAGATAAGGTTGGCTCCCAGAGTGCTCTTCATCGTGACTCGTTCCGTCGGATTGTGGCCATCGGTTGGCCACTATCGGGACTTTATAAATTTTCCACTTGTTTTTCACCGACGAAATCATCGCGTCATGGATTGTTATCTGGGAGACACAGCTTTCCCCCCGGGCTTGGACAGAGACGAGTTGAGAGTTGTTTATATTTGTCGAGAGCTTTTCTCTTAAGGGTGATTAAGCTGCCGAGCAAACTTTATCTCAGGATGGCAACAAGTTTTCAAGGTGGAAAAATCCATCGAGATGAGGGTGCCACTCGTCATCGTTTTCGTTGAGCAGCGGTTGGTTGGACAAAGATTGGCCTCTTGAGGTTGAAAGAAGGAAGGATTCGTCATTCTTCATTTTGTTGAGCAAAACGCTTCGATCCCAATCAGCCAAACGATATCTGGTTTAAAATGGGGGAAAAATGTTGATGAGTTTGACTTTTTGAAGAAATTTGATTGATGGAAGATTAATGGCGTGGAGCTAATTTGGTGGCGTGCTGTTTTGGGCTGTTGCTGCAGGAACCTGACTCTAGAGCGACGTGGTTTTAGTAATGGAAAACAGCCCAAAGAGTTGAGCTGTTCGAAGCGGTTATTTTATTGACAGCTTAACCGACAAACTGGTGGTGGATACTTCGCCATGATACTTTTCAAAAGCAATCAACAGCCGGAGATTGATTATGTCGTTAGGACATTGAAAATTTTAAATTGTTTGTAATTTATAGATAAATCAAGTTCAAGAATAATTCATCCATCCTGGATATTTCTGTAACATTTTTTTTTGGGAAATAGCCCAACAAATTCTCAAAACTCTAGATATTTATAGTAAAAAATATATCCACAAGAGGTGGGCAAAAAAAAGAGCAATTCGCCGAAAGCGCCGGTTTTAAATATTATTCATTGAATGTCCAACAAATTGTAGTATTCAATTTGTGTTTGAGAGTTAAGAATGCAATTTCAAATATGTCAATGCTTATTAACTAATGCCAAATTTATGAAAATTGTCCCGCGATGTACTTTTCCAAGTACTGTAAAATAATTTCCATTTCCAAACACTTTGAGAATTGAACAGACATATATCGTTGGAATTCTATTGCAACTTACTCACCAATATCCATATAAATAAAAAAACTTTAAAGTTTTCAAACTCATGTTCCTAGTTTTTTTTTAAATTACTCCACAAGTAAAGCAAAAAAAAAATACTAAGACAAGTGAAACTTTTGATTGCACAACTGACCGTAAAGGAGATAGTAGACTATGGCATACAAACTCTCATTTTTGTTTATTTTTGACAGTTTGCCAAACTGGCAAACATACAAACAAAGCCAACAGAAGCTGAAAAAAAAACAAAGCAAGGAACTGTCGAATGGTTTGTTTGTTGGCAAGATTGTCGGTTTGTTTTTCATAGTCTAATACCTGCCTGAAGGTACATTAAAGTATTACCCGAATACAAATTCGAGCACTTCAAATTGCTTAGCTTAAAAAAAAATCACCAGAATACTATTAAATAGGCCATGAGATTTTGGAAAAAAAAAACCGATTTAATCCCACCTGGGGTGAGACAGAACCTTTCTTACAAAAGGAAGATAACGGAAGTTATTTTTTTTTTTTTTTCAAAGAAAAAGCAAAATAAAGAATGGTCCACTCATGAATCAATTTTCAAAAATAAACCTAACTTTTTCATATAACTGGAAAGCGCTGTTTTTGCCCCATTCGCCAAGGCCGGGTGTAAGCTATACTCTCACACAAGTATTTTCAATTTTCAAAATCAGAACAAATTATTTTTGAGTCACAGAATTAGCTCGCAATAAATGGTTCGTATTTTCTGAGTGTTTTTTTTTTTCACTTTTCAAAATATCGAATTAACGAGAAAACAAAATAATTCCGTCTTGCTTTAGAGCGTTAAAGCGGTTACAAAATGACTGGCAGAAAATGTTTCCACACCCGAGATTTTGCCGTGTTGTAAAGGGTCCATCCACAAACCACGTGGACACATTTTTGGAAATCTCAAAAACACCCCTCCCCCCTCTATCGTGGAGAATTTCCATACAAATAAAAACTGTTGGAGCGTGGACAATTGCAACGGTAAATCCGAATGAGGTTAAATTTGTTTCAGAACCTCTATTATGATCTAGATTATGATATGGAAAAAAAATAGATTGGAATTTGGTGAAAAGATGGCTTTCACCTTTTTGGGTTTTTTTCCCTCACAGTAAATTAGACCAACAGTTGTAAATCAAAAACTACATTACCGACATGGATGAAAATTTGGGAGGATGTAGGGCTCAAAAAATGCAATTTTTCGGATAAATAAACGATTTCAATCATACAATTTTCGACCAAATTTTTATTTGAAAACCTCCTGATCAGGTGAAAACATACTCCGAGTCTCCTAAAAAATGGATAAATTCAAATTTGGTATGGAACTGGTTCAGGTTCAGCACATCCTCTTTCAAATGCGCCCAAGAGAGCTTAAATCCATAATGGGGGCTCTGAGAAACCCCCTACCACAAAATTGAGCACTTTTTAACCACACACGGACGTCACGCGTGCTGTACGGTAAATTGATCCCCAAAATTCTGTCATTATCAATCGATCGGGCGTTGAAAATCGATCGTCCATGAATTTTTGCAGATTTTTAGAATTAATATTTCTCGAGAAATTATTTGATAACGAAGCTTGATTTTGAGTCGGAGCCAAAAGCAAACCCTATACCTTTCTTTAGTAAGAAAGGCAAAAATGGAAATTTTCTAAAATTTGAAAGGTAAATCCGAATGAGGTCAAATTTGTTTCAGAACCTCGATTATGGTCTAGATTATGATATGGAGAAAAAAAATAGATAAAATGCCAAAGGAACATTTTTGGAATGGGGTTTACCTTTTTTAGGGATTTTTTCCCTCACAGTAAATTAGTCCAACAGTTGTAAATCAAGAACCACATTACTGACATGGATGAAAATTTGGGAGGATGTAGGGATCAAAAAATGCATTTTTGCCTTCCTCACCTCACTGAGGCCAGGCTATAAAATCACTCGAAAAATGAACTTCTTAAATACACCTCTCAGATATTCCTTCACGTATAACTATCGACTCAGAATCAAATTCTCTTTCTCTTTCGGTAATCACCATTCTATTAGTTAGGATGTGTGTAGACATGATTTTTTTCCACACGATTATATCAGAACTGGCTGAACCGATTTATGCCGGATCCGCCTTATTCTGTTCCTTTTAGGGTCCCCTAAGACCCTATTAAATATTATGCTGTTCAGTGAAATACTTTTAAAGTTATGCCATGAAAAAGTTTTTTTGAAGCTACTAAAAAGGGTGATTTTTGCCTAACCTCAAAGGCCGGGTCTTTTTGCTTACGCGTGAGAGTCGCGAAGCATGCTATCGCCCGGTTGCCACATTGTTTAAGCAGTGTCTGCGTCTCTTCTGGAAAAAGTCTGTATTAATTATGAACTTTTTACTGAAATATACTGCCCATGATCGCATAAATGTCCCATATGCATTTTCATCGTTTTAGAGTTAATGATGCAGTTTGGTTCAAAATCGTGTGCTCTTTCAGAAAAGCCTATACCATCCAGTACTTTGTTCTAGAAATCAGGAAGAAATCCAGTTTTTTCGCGAAAACTTAACACGTAGCCTTATGTATGGGACAAACTTTAAATGCGTTTTTCTCAGCATGCTGTTTTTTTTCATATGGGACATTTATGCGAACATGGTCAGTATACAACTCATAAGACATTGTTCACTAAGACTAGGGAGACAGCATGCAATTCCATCGTGCACCTAATGTTGGCATATCAGCACTTTTCAATTCAATTACAGCTCCCCCCCCCCCCTTCTTTCTCATCTATTTAAGAGATTTGGTTAAAAAAAGAATTGAAAGAATTGAATTCTGGTAAAAACAAGCATTATGAAAAAAATGAATGAAAAAAAAAATTAATAGAAAAATAAAACAACCTCTCAATTTATTTGAAAATACAACCTAAAATACAACATGAATGTGAGGAAAGCACCAACCACCTTAAGGTGAATTGAGTAACGTTTTTAACCATACAAAGACTTCAGGAAAATTCAAATATCCACAGGCAAGGACACTTGGTATCAAAATGCCCAGTTTGCTCATTTGAAAATTGACAACCTCAAGTTGATGCCCATTTCATCTCGTTGCACAAAAAAGTACACATCGTCGCATCGCGCGAAACTCAACAACAGCTGAGGCAGCGACCAACCGTCGGTGAAACTGTTTTCTCAAATAGTGCAAACCCGAGGTGGTCGCTTAGCTTAACTTCCACGGGGGTAAATATTTGCCAGACTGCAGCAGATAGTCAGAATTGCTCACCCCCACCGCGATTTTGGTCAAACTCGAATGAGCTGGAAGGTAGGGTGGGTTAGTTGAGAGTTAAAAATGTTATTTCAAGCGATTAAAAAAGAATCAAATTGACCAAACAAAATTGCGTCGTAATTTAAGCGTGACCATTTTGGCAAGTCTCCCCTACAAATCTGTTAGATAAGGAAAAGCCCGACTTTTGTGAACTCTTTCTCCAGCTGGCCAGATTGCGGTTGACAACGTTGCGGCTGCAGACAAGATAGTGCTGGTCGAACTAGATGTGTTTGTGAGTTTCTGTTTGTGGAATTTCACTTCCAGAAACGTCCTCCTCCTGAATCTTCTTGTTTTTCCTGCTTTTTTGCCTGTGGTTACGGCATTTGGGAAAAGTTTTCACCGTAAAAGTACAAAAAAATGCTCACCATATGGGAAACGCAAGCGATGTGTAGTTAGTTCTTGTACATGTATTCATGGTACTGTTTTCACATGGAATTGTGCTGGTCGACAAGGGAGTTCTAACACCAGAGGACAGCTGATGCCTGAATCTACAAACTGTACTTTGAAGGTGGTCAATAAACATGTACAACTGCAAAACTTTATCCATAACTGTGGGGTAATAGTAATTGGAATGAATTCAGCTGTAGTAATTATAATGGGACATTTTTCATTGAAAAATATAGCGATTTGGTTCCAAATGTATGCAATATTTGCTAGTTTTGAAACACACACTAAAAATAAATACTTTTCTGAGCACAATGACGCTTTGCAATATTTATTTAGAAGAATTTTGTGAGATGTTCCATAGCAACTATTTTGCTAGGTTATCCATTTGGAATAAATTGGGTTAAAGCAGTTTTCGTTTTTTTGAATTCATTTTCATTTTTTTTTTTTCACTCGAGAATCAAATTCTGAACAAATGTCTGTGCGCGTGTCTGGATGTGAGTTCGTGCACCGAAAAATGTGCACACGATTATCTCCGGACTGGCTGAAACGATTTGGACCGTTTTGGTCTCATTCGATCCGTCTTGGGGTCCCACAAGACCCTAGTTAATATTATAAAGTTTAAAAAAGTACTTCAAAAGTTATGCTAAAAAAACGATTTTAGCTAAACTTCCGAAGATTGTAAAAAGGGTGGTTTTAGTAAGAAAACCCGCCATGCTATACAGTTTTAGAAAGGCCTTCAAAAGATCTTTCCAACGCGTTCAAAAGATTAAGATCTCACAACCCCATCAAGAGTTATGAGCACTTAAGTGTTATTTATACTAGGGTGGGTACGTTTTTCAAAAAGTTCTCGGATCAAGTTTTAGTATGGTTCCCCATGTAGGGCATGCCCATAGGGACTTTTATGCCAAATATCAGCTCATTTGGTTGTAAACTGGCTGCGCGCATCAGGGTTAAAGTTTACATGGGAATTACTATGGGAACTTTTTGTTCAAACGCTCCTACGGGTCTGGGAAAATCACGCGCCAACTTCTGGTATGGTCAGGCCTATGGGGTCGTGCATAAACCACGTGGCCTCCTTAGGGGGTTGAAAATCTGACCGAAAAAAACCACGAAAAGCCATGGGGGGAGGGAGGGGTCGGCGGCTGACCACGTGGCCTATCAAAAAAATATTTTCTATAAAAAAACATCAAAAACTGTGCTAATTAAATTTTATGACATGCATACACTTCAATCTCAAGATACCTTGAATTGTCTTGTGGATAAAAAAAATCAATTTCAGGATTATCGCTCAACATTTCGGTTTCACTACTACATTTGCAGGTGAATTGGGTCCTAAAATGAAGCTTAGATTGCTGATATTATTGTTTACAGCGATAAAGCTTATTATTCTGAGTGCAATGACCCTTTGTACGACCACAAAGAGTTTAAAATGGATTTTTAAATCAATTTTGAAAAATTAACCTCGCGGTCCTTCTTGACAGAAAAGTTCCTACTTGACAGCTCGTTCCAAATGGACCATAGTTGATCCATCGAAAAAATGTTGTCTTGTCAAAAAAAAAATTTGCATTAAAATGAAAAAAAGTTATCAGAAATTGTTTTTAATCGTGTTTTTTATCGTTGTACATAAAAATTGACATAGGGCTTTAGTACCCAATTGCCTAACATTAGAAAATAACCCGTCACGATTTTTCTTTTCAAACGATACTTATCTACTTTGAAATTCACCGAAAAATTGTTTTCTGATTGATATCCATTCGTATGAGCGAAAGCCATTTTCTTTTCCCCGAGAAAAGGATTAAAGTGAATATGAGCTTGGCATTTTGATTTAAGAGATAGTCCATAATTTGGGGTGTTATAACAATTCATTCGAACGAATTTTAGAACAGCTTTTAAATTTAGAAAATTTTAATATTTTCCTGAAACTGTATGTTTTTTTTTACAAGCAGTCAAGGCACTCATCGATCCTCACACATATTCTAACCAATTAAGTTGCTATTCTGTAATATAAATCAGAACCAGAATCGGATAAATGTTTGATAAATTTCAAATTTCTCAAGAATTTCCGGTATTTCCCGGGAAATTTGTTGCAAATTTCCCGTTTCCTGGGCAATTTGAATCCCCGTGAAATTGAACGCTCTAAAAAGCCTACAACATCCAGTACTTTGTTTTAGAAATCAAGAGGAAATCCATTTTTTTCGCGAAAATTTAACACGTAGCCTTTTGTGTGGGACAAACTTCAAAAGCGTTTTTCTCAGCATGCTGTTTTTTGTATATGGGACATTTTTGCGAACATGGGCAGTATTCGTGAATAAAATTTTAATGTAAATAAGAAATATTTATTAATATTAAAAAAACTCATCTTTCATTTTTTTTTTCAACATAAATATCTCAGCAACCAAAAGTATGATCAAAATTGTAAAATTATAAAGAATTTCCTGATCTTTCAGCTAGTTTTGTTTTCAATAAAAAAAAGGATAAATCATTTGCCAAATTTAACTTTTTGAAAAATTCATATTTAATAATAAATTAATGCGATCGATTATTTTTATACAGACGGGTATATTTTTGAAGTCAGATTTTTCTAAGGATCTAATGTGACCATGAAAGATAGATTAAGAAAGGATAAAAAACTTGTAACAATATTAAAGAAACAAAACTTTCTCATTTTTCTTAAATGTTTATATTTGAAAGATTGGATGAGTCACTAAAATATTCCAACCATTTTTTTTATAAATAAATCAAAAACTAACAAAATATTTTAAACGTAGTGTTTTTAAAAAGAACTGCTCATATTAGAAAGAATGGCAAAATTGACAAAAACATTACAACAATCAAGAATAGGTATTAAAAATAAAATAAAAAATATTTTAGAAGTCAAACTTTTTTCTGGAAGAACTGCTCATATTTGAAGGAATGGAAAAACTCACAAAAATATTACGACAATCAAGAACAGGTTTTTTTTAATAAAATAAAAACTTAATGATATTTTCAGAAGTCGAACCTTAAAGAATGGAAAAATCACAAAAACATTACGACAGTCAAGAATAAGCTGTTTAATAAATGTATAAAACTATTTTAGAAGTCAACCTTTTTTGTAAGAACTGCTCATGTTTGAAAGAATGGAAAACATATCATGACAATCAAGAAAAGGTTGTTGTTAGAAATAAAAATGAATTTCCATCATATTTCAGAAGCGAACTTTTTTTTTCAAGGAATCGCTCATGTTTGAAAGAATAGAAAAATTCACAAAAATATTATGACAATCAAGAATAGGTTGTTTTTAGAATATAAAAAACATTGAGAAGTCGCCTTTATTTCAAAGAACTGCACATGTTTGAAAGAATTATCCCATTTTCATACTCACAATATCTCACTCAAAGAAAAAATCGGATTTGTTAGTAAGAAAATATTTTTTTCAAGAATATTTAAGAAGTTTTTATAATTATTATTATTTTTTTCATTTTTTCATATTCGACCTTTTATCCTTACGAACTTTTGTCCATTTTCGACCTTTTGTCCATTCGACCTTATGTCTTTCGACCTTATGTCTTTCGACCTTTTGGCATTCGACCTTTGGTCCATTTGAGCTTTTGTCGCACATCCGAGAAATAATGGTACAAAATTACTTTTTTGGACACATGGAATCATTGCTCACTTGTTTATGTAATATTTTTTATCCGTTTATTTGGTTTGATTTTTTGAGCACAATTCATACTTTAAAAGCATTTATAGGGGAAATTCTCGTATCTTTGGCAGGTTAAACACTCGCTCCTAACTCCATCCAATTTGCTGATTTTCACTATTTAAACAACTAATTTTGCAAAACTTTTGATAGAAACTTGCTTGCTCACTTCTTATTGAGCTATTTATCACTCGATTTCTGTTGAAATCGCTTTTAATGAGCTTTAATTGAATGTCAAAGTTCTGACCTGCCAACATTAGAGGCACGCTGGAATTAGATGCTGTTCCCCTATTTTAGATGCATTCCATTGCTTGCTACTAAATAATTTTGGTTTCCAGTTTGTAATCGACAAACTTTTTCTCAAATTTCTTGTTTGATAGGGTTAACAGAAGAAAAAAAACTTAGTTTGATAATCTTTTTTTTCTGTAACATTACAATTAAATTGTATACTGTAAAATAAATGTATTTAGTGAAAAAAGGAGGTCAGATTGATGCAGACGAATGCATTGTAAACATTGTAAATTTATTTTTTGAATTCAACAGGTTTTTTTTATTTTTCAGAGAAATAAGCCACGTGGCCATAAGGGGGGGGGGGGGGTTGGCGAGAAACCACGAAAAACCATGGGGGGGTAGGTGGGGGGTCGAAAATTCCCAAAAAAAGGCCACGTGGTTTATGCACGACCCCTATGGGGAATGGTCTGAAGAACACTTTTCCCGAAGAGAGCATATGGATTCGTTGTCCCTAGACCTGGCGCATCGGCAAACAATCCGATGTCTCCGGAATCAACGGTTTTCCCTCAAAAAGCATCAAATTTTCCTTAGCATGCTATGAAAGCTTGCTGAACACCGCGACGCCATATGTCAGACAGCAATGCAAGAAACACTGTAACTTGTGAAAAGCGCACACACACTTTCACAATTTGTAGAAGTGTCAAATGGACTGAATATAGAGCCATTCTCTCCGAAATTGACGAAGTTATCAATCAATTATTTAATTGATTTGGTGGCAGTTTGGTGATTGTATTTTCAACGGGATTGTGCAACCCACAAAAAAACATATTGCCGGTGGTTGGAGATTCGGGGGAAGGCTCTCATTCGTGTGCTGAGCGATGAAAGCCGGGCTCTGAGTGTCAACAAGCGGTACACCCTTACTAAAAATCATGACTTTTTGAGTTCCAAATCCCACTTTTCATACGATTTTTTGAGTTCAGGTACTACAACCATAAAAATGGTTACATGGGTTGAACTGAAAAATTCGTATGAAAAGTGGGATTTGGAACTCAAAAAATCATGATTTTTGGTAAGGGTGTAAGCAAAAGTGGAGTGCTATTTTTATTGGTTTATTTCTAATTTAGAAGGAAAAAGTAAATTATTCTTGCCCACCAAAATGAAGATAATGACTGCACGTATTATTCCTGCCAGATTTGGTGAAATGCTCAATTTCGTTGAATTAATTTTAGTAGACCCAAAATAGGTACTAGGCCCAAAATAGGGACAAATACCCTACTTAAATTTCCATAGAAATTTCGAAGTTTTTAGAAAAAATATGTTTTTCCCCCCCGATTTTTCGGGCCAATTTCAAATGAAATTTGTACCAGCCTTAAATGTGATTTTCTTTTTTTGGTTTCTTTGCATTTAATAAAAAAAATGTCGCACTGTTTTTTAAAATAAATTTTGTATTATTCCTATTAATTGAATCACTTTGTACTATTTCTTGTTCTAAAAGACCTCCCAAAAAATTTACACCCCACTGGCACCGGCCCCGGAGGAAGCCGCCGCACTCAGCGCATCGCTGGCCTGCTTGATGACCCGTCCCGTACAGGCGTAGTAGGTTCCAAGGTTGCGGTTCGCTTCGGCTGCCGCCACACAGGCCGCCACCTGTTCGGACGCCGCCGCCTGGACCGCTGCGCTCTGCTCCGGAGGCGCGACGGATTTCTCCACCAGCAGCTGGACCACGTGCTGCACCTTGGCGGCCTGTTGAGCCACCAGATCTTCAAAGGTTGGCGGCGCTGCGGCAGGATCGACGGCGGATTGAGCCTGCGGATTGACAGTTGGTGAAACTTTTTTTTTTTGACAGCACGCACACCTTCCAAACAAACTCACCTTGGCGAATGCCAGTGCTGCCAGCACGACGAGAGCAAACAATTTCAGCGACATCGCGACCTCAAACGCACAGCAAGCGAAAACTTTTTATTGAAATTCTTACAACTGCTGCACTGTGTTCAGGCGTAGGCCACGTGTTCAGAGGGAGTGCAAACTGTGAGGTTAAGCGCGTTGACACACGTGTCTTCTTCAACTTCTTCGCGGGTTTGTTCTCGACGGTCCAACGGCGGAAAACTTAATTAAATTCTATCGCCATGACTTTATCGCTTTTATATGAAACTGGAGAACCGCCGCAATCGTACTCTCACACACAATCATACACGTCGGGCAAGTCGGGGGATGGAATGCCTGTTGACAGACTAGTGTAGACACCGCCAGGACAAAGCTCTCGCAGGCTTAGCGAGCTTGTCGTCAAAAGCTTTGGTACGGGACTCCGAGGTTGGCAGGGAGGAAAACACGACGATGATAGCAAAAATTAGTTTGCCGTCTTATCTGCTCGTATTAATCATCGTAATAACTTAAACTTTCCACCCCGGGTTGTCGTTGGGGAAAAAGGAACAAGACATCATTCAGCGATTGAGATGTCATGTGATGTGATGTTGATTTAGTTCGTCGTATATTTTCAAACCTTAAAAAAACAATCAATAGCTCCAAAGAGCAACGTTAGCCTCTTCGATGACACGGGTTGTACAACGGACAAAGCCCATAATGTCCGTCCCCTGGGCAGCTGTCTGACAATCCGTCAGTTGGCCGGAATACTTCAGCCGAATCGCTTCCTTAACCTGTGCGGGGGCGGACGACAAGTTCACTATGTCATTCAGCTGTTGCTGAAGCCTTTGGGCGTACTGAACGATCAGATTATTTATGGGGGGCGGTGTAGGTGGACCTGAGTTAGCCTAATTTAAATTAAAAAAAAAACAAATTGAAAAACTGCATTTTTAATCTGCAAAATAACCAAATACTTACATTGACGAGTGCCAGTGCTGCCAGAGAAATAAAAACGATCAATTTTTGCTTCATTTTCGATAGATTTCAATCAGAATTTGGATTATCATTAGGTTTGTGGTTGTCTTCCATCAAAGTTAGATCTAATTGACTGTAATTCATTATAAGTTGTCGCTTTTATATGCCATTGGCTGTTCTTAGAAGTGCTCAAGCTGAAAAAACATCCGGAGCCAGACTAAAAGCAAATAATATTTTTCATAAATTTGAATATCCAATCGATATCTGTTACTGATAATTAGGTGTCGTCAATATATTACGTTGTAGTTTAACACATACAGCCATAAGGCAGTAAAAAATCATACAAAACGCTCCGCTTAGAATGCAAAAAGTGACACAACTAAAAAGTTTTAAAAGCTTTATAGAAAGTTGCGTCTAATGTTTATACCTTGAAAACTCACAAATAAATCTTAGTATTAGTAACTATTTTTATTTGTTTTTTTCTTCCAAGGAAAGCAAATCTCAACGAAATCGGTTTTTTTAATTATAATTTTTATATTTTTTTAATCCGTCTGAATTTTTTTGGTGCCTTCAGTGTGCCCTAAAAGCCATCTTGCATCATTAGTTTGTCCATATAATTTTCTTTACAAATGTTTCTTTGGCAAAATTGTAGGTGTGGATAAAGACTACACTGAAAAAATGATACATGGTAAAAAAATTGGGTGATTTTAAATTGAACTTTTTGTCACTATAACTTGATTTGCAAAAAAAAACTATTATTTTAAAAAAAAGTTCTGTAAGTTTTTTTTTATAGTTTTTTCTTACTCTTGCTAGTGCCTTAGTCAAAGAAATAATTGTTCCTAAATGGATTATGATGCAACACACAGCTGTAAGCAACTCCAAAACTCTGTTATGCACTTCAAAATAACTCATTGTATCTTGATTATTCACCAATAAAACCGAATTGAATTGAATTCTCTTTTTAAAAAAATGTTTTTTTTTTTTGGGGACATCATATGTCAACTTTTCAGAAAATTCAAATTTTTGTACAAAAAATCTTTGACCGAGTTATAAATTTGGTCGCAAAAATTTTTCAACTTTATTTTTGATGTAAAATTAAATTTGAAATCAAAAGTGCTTAAGTGATATTTTGATAAAGTGCACCGTTTTCAAGTTAAAGACATTTTTAGGTGGACATGTTTGCCCACTTTTGAAAAAAAAAATTTTTTTGAATAGCTGAGCAAATTCTTTTTATTTTGCCTTTATGAACTTTGTTGATACGACCCTTAGTTGCTGAGATATTACCATGAACAGGTTTTAAAACATGAAAATTGATGTTTTCTAAGTCTCACCCAAACTGTACCGTCATCTGGGGTTAATCGGGACTACAGTCCGAATAGGGACAGCAGTTTTTAGAGCACTTAAAAGCTTGATTCAATTCAATTCAATTAGTGTTTATTAGTAAATAATCAATTTACAATTTCGTGTTTCTTATAGCCTAATAGAGTTTTGGAGTTCCTTTCAACTATGGTTTACATTATAATTCATTTAGATGTAATTGGATATTCTAACAATGGATTTGGCAAGAGAAGGAAAAATAAAAAAAAACCTTCGAGATTTGCTAAGTAAAAGGATAGAAATAGAAAAAGCTTAAAACTAAATCACAGTTTGTTTTGTCTGTTGACGTCGAAAAACTTCGCTGCACAAGGCAGCTGATCCGTTGTAGATGTACTTCATCATCAGCTCAGTAAGAGCTTGGAATTGATCTGCCTTGTTTCGGCAGGCACGAAAACGCGTGAGCATCTCTCCAGCAAGGGCGAAAAACTCGGGAAGCGTGAAGAGATCATCACCGGTAACATCAGCTTGTCCCGGGGAAGTGCCGGCCCCAGAAGCGGCTAGTTTAGCGTACGAACCTCCCCAACCGGGAGGGAACGCTGGTTTGGTCGATGGAACCGCTCCGCCGCCAGCTGCTGCACCGTTCGAGCTCGAAGTCTGCGGAGGTTGGCGGGACGCTGGCGCTTTCTTCTTCTTGTCCTGCTCCTCGAGGTACTTTTTTCGCGCGGCACAGCCACGGAAATTCGCCGTGTGGTTTCCACCACAGTTCGCGCACTTGACGCTGATCTTTCCGCGGAAGACTGCACCTTTCGGTAAAGTGGGTCTCACCGCACTTTACGTACCGGGCGGAAGATTGCATTTTCATGAACCGTGTCCGAACTTTTGACAGCGGTGGCATTGGGCTGCGTCGGCGGGATTCTTCATGTAGAATCGCCACGTCACAAAGAAGCCGTCCAGTGCTTTGATCCGCCGAAGGTCCTGAATTTTGACGGACCCACGATTGAAGTACAGGAGGTACAATGTGTACGTACCTGTCACCGTTGTCGTTTTTGAGAGTACCTTAACCTCTCGAGGCTTAACTTTGACGCCCGCCAGGTTTTCTTCCAGGTCAGAGATCGGGCGGTCCGGATATCCCTGAAGGACGATCTTCACTGGGACCTTCTCTACAGGGTCAAATGTAAAGAACTTGAAGTTTCGCAACTTCAACTTCTTCACCACCATGTCGAAATTCAGTTTGTTATGTGTGATAACTTGCACTGACGTTTTACATATTTTTAGACAATATTGGAGCCCCTCAAGCAACTCGTCAACATCGTCTGCCAGCGTATCCAAAATAAAAATTGGAGGTGGACGTCGTTCCTTCGGAGAATTACATTTTTGCCTTCCTCACCTCACTGAGGCAAGGCTATAAAATCACTCAAAAATTGAACTTTTTAAATAAGCCTCCCAGATATACCTTTACGTATACATATCGACTCAGAATCAAATTCTGAGCAAATGTCTGTGCGTGTGGATGGACGTAGATTTTTTTTTTCTCACTCACTTTTCTCGGAACTGGCTCGACCGATTTTGTCCGGATCTATGTTTTTGGATTTGCCTTCAGGTTCTTTAAGTCTTTTTTAAATTTCATCCGGCTTGGTGCAGTACTTTAAAAGATATGTTCGAAAAACTGTTTTGGTTGATACTAAAAGGGTCATTATTTACATAATTTGAAAGCTCCGGCGGATAGCTGTCGGAACTTTACGCTCAGTGCACGCACACAAACACTGCAGTGCTTTCAAATGGTTCATTAAATTTATCATACCTAGATGGCAGCACTCAGATGTATAGTGTCTTTACTAAGCAAGCGTTAGCCAAAGCTTTCGTAGTGTGTGGTTGCAAGGCTTTTAGGAGGAAGGCAGCAACCACCTTCCGGTGGATTAAGTAACGTTTTTCTTCTTTTCTTGCTTGCGCGCAAGTTCATCATCGTCATCGTCGTCGCCAGTACTGCTGCTGTCACTGTCGGTGTTGTTTTCTTCTCCACTCAGAATCTCGAATTCGTTTCTGGTGGGAACGTTGGAAGTGGTTGTCGTCGTGGTGCTTTTGGACTGCTTCTGCTGCTGCTGCTGGCTGGAAGTGCTTCCGGATGCCCGGGTCGATTGTCTCGTCCGTACACGGTACTCACGTGGACGGTATGACACGTGTAATAGCGATTCATCGATGACGTCACTGGGCACGCTCCCGTGCGCGATGGCGGTCGATGTGGCGTTGGTTAGAGATCCTAAATAGGGAGACTGGACAAAGTGAATTTGACGTACCCAAATAGACGCGAGTTTGACGAATCCAAACGAGCATTTGCCTTTACGCCCAGCAAAACTTATCAGTGTTGCCAAGCTCAAAACATACGTTGCCAGATCGATTTAGCAAGCTTAGACCAGTCTCCCTATTTAGGGTCTCTAGCGTTGGTGTGTTTACCTTTCTGCACTCTGCCGGTAGATGAGCTTCGCGGGTTTTTTGAGGCCGCACTCGAACTGCCACGGCCACGGCCGGCCCTTGGCATGCTGGAGCAGCAAACTCGCGGGTAATCACTGTTAAATACGGCGAAAAAATCGAAAAGTTTGAAGAGCTCCGAACACTTGACTGTTGCTGGCTGGTGTTGCCAGTCCCGATGATAAAAGCTTGAAATTTGAAAAAGATGCACTATTTTAGTCATTCTGAGTCTAAACTCTGAAACTAATAAAAAATAACCAAATATTGTACAGTAACAAGGCTAAAACAGCTGTCCCAATTCACCCCACGTGTCGCGTTACACCCCAGATGACGGCACTTCAAAAGTTATGCTAAAGAAATATTTTGAGGATAGTTCGGAAGATTGTAAAAAGGGTGGTTTTAGGGTAAGAAATCCCGACTTGTGATATATTTTTAGAAAACATTTGAAAGACCTATCCAATGAGCAGGATTTGAAAAAGAATTCAAGCCCTATAATCCTATCAAAAGTTGTTGGCTAAGTGCTTATTTATACACTTTTTTGAAGACGTATCTCAGATATTTTAGCAAAAATGTCCAAATCAATCACGCAACCCATCCTTGGATGCGTAATCAAAAGGCCTATCCAACAAGTCCAACAGATTTGACAACCCTACCAAAATTTATGATCCCTTAGTTTTTTGAAAACATTACGCCATTATTGAATGTCTCCATGTTGTTTGTTTGTCACTTTGGCGTCGTCGTCGTGCTATCTAGTCGCACCCGCCATTTTGACGTTCCGAGAAAAACGCGTTTTAATGTTTGACATTGAATGAACAAAACAGAAAGCACGCGATGTAAACAATAACAAACACGTTTTGTTTGGCTGACCATTCTGTGCATTGTCCCGAAGTTTGGTTGAAGTTAGTTGCTGGAGTCCCGAGTAATAATTACAAATGTTTACGGTAGTGCACGTGCATCAAACGCGTTCTGACCTGAAATCCCTTTGACCAGTTGTCGCACTTATATTAATTTTCAGTGAGTGACAAGATAGCACGACAAGATTGAAACTTCTTTCATATGTAAAGTGACAAAAATGCACGGATTTTTTCGGATTTCGTTGAACATCTCAAGATTGAAATCGAATTTTGGGGATCTGTGAAGGTCAAAAGGTGAGGCATTGTGAGCTGCACAAAATGGCGTTCTTAACTCAGTTTGGCCCAAAATGCACGTACGACAAGTTAGTATGACGGCGGTGTTGATTAATGCATTGCATATTACAATCTAACATAAAATGCCATGCTTCTCCATAAAAAAAATAGTCCTCAGTACATTTTGCTGGAGACGCAGATTCGACTCCAGTAAAATTTCCATGATATTCGGCTGCCGGAAGGTTCGAAAATCAGAGAGAGTCAAAAGAATGCAATGTTGCGTGCAAGTCACGACACTCACTCTCTCAAATGTGATTACATTGCAACTGAGTGAGAGAGAACGCGCCTTTAGCGCGCAAATAACACGGGGTCGATTTTTGAATTTCACATTATTTTTCTCAAATGTTGCTTTGTAGTATAGACTTCAAGAACTCTACAATAGGTAAGTGTGAAATAAACAAATCTTCAATAAAAAAAATGTTTTTCAAGCTAATTTTTTTTTCGCACTTTTTTTTTGCCGATCAGTGCTCGCATCAGCTGACTGAGATCGCTGAGCGCCCCCTCTCACCGTTCACGAGTGCCTCTTTGTTTTGACAGCGCGAGCAACGCAAATGCTGTCACTGTCAGCTGAAAACTTTTTGCAAAACAATAACAAACAGGACAGTGATTTTCACGAAATTTTCAAGTCCTAAACATATTTGCGTTTATTTGTGGTGAAAAGTTTTCGATTGCGGTTTAGAGTTGCGCGCCCCCTTCGACCACAATGGGCAACCAGCTGGTGGGAGTAGCTCCGTCCCAGATTTTCCCCGTCGAGCACTACCTCACGGGATCTTTCGAGTCGGACTTGCAGTACGAGTCGAGGTGGGTGGAAAAGTGCAGCGCAAGCTGTTAGGGTGGGTGGACCTGTTGTTGACTATTTTATGCTTACAGTATGGGCAGTACGCGGTTTTTGAAGGTGGCCCGGGCCAAATCCGACGAGGGTCTGGTGGTGGTCAAGGTGTTTGTAAAGCACGATCCGTCACTTCCGCTGGAGCAGCACCTGGACAAGATCGAATATATTAAGAAGAATCTGGCGAACGCGGTTAATTGTTTGCCGTTTCAGCGAGTGCTGGTAAGGATCAGAATTTAGAGATGGATCTAGTTAAGATTAATTTGGTTGACACTGTTTCAGACGACGGAGCGCGCCTGCCTCATCATCCGCGAGTACGTCAAGCACAGCCTGTACGACCGCGTCTCGACCCGGCCCTTTCTGACCGTCATCGAGAAGAAGTGGATCACGTTTCAGATTCTGTGCGCGATGCATCAGTGCCACAAGCAGAAGATCTGCCACGGCGACATCAAGCTGGAGAACATCATGATCACGGCGTGGAACTGGATTCTCCTGTCGGACTTTGCCTCGTTCAAGCCGACCTACCTGCCGGAGGACAATCCGGCCGATTACAGCTTCTTCTTCGACACCAGCCGGCGCCGAACGTGCTACATCGCGCCGGAACGGTTCGTCAAGTCGGCGAGCGGGGAATCGAAGCCGGACGGTCCGCTGGTCGGGGACGGGCCCTGCTACACCGGCAATCTGCAGCCGGAAATGGACATCTTCTCCGCGGGTTGCGCCCTGCTCGAGCTCTGGACCGAGGGAACGGCCCCGTTCGAGTTCTCCCAGCTGCTGGCGTACCGACGGGGCGAGGTCGAGCTCGTGAACAAACACCTCGAGTGCATCGAGGACGATCGGTTGCGCAGTCTGCTCGCTTCAATGCTGAGTCCGAACCCGCGCCAGCGCAAGTCTGCGGAGATCTATCTGGACCAGGAGCGGGGCAAGCTGTTTCCGGAGTACTTTTACTCGTTTCTGCAGTCGTACCTGCAGATGTTTTCCACCATTCCGATCGTGTTTGCCGACGAGAAGATCCAGCGGCTGTACTCGGACATTGATCAGATCGTGAAGATTGTGACCGGGAAGGACGGTGGTGACGAGGAGCGGCAGCAGCAGCGGCAGCCGGAGGAGATGGGACCGATCAATTTGGAGAAGGCGAAGCAGTTGTTCGATAACGATGGGTTGATACTGATTACGGCGGTGGTGACGTCGTGCATTCGAGGTGAGTTCGATTTGGCAATAGTTTCACACAATTCACATTTGACGGCTTGATTAGCTCTATTACGGACGTAAGGCTTACACTCTCCCGGGCAGTCCATCGACATTGTCATTGACATCGGATAGAACTTTGAATCCGCAATCTTATGAAGAATGGTGCGATGAAAAATACTTGTTACAAGCTGATTTGACTCGAAACTTAACTTAGAAAGATTGCACGGTTCTTTTGATGGTTGTCGATGTTTGCCGTTCATCAGGTTGAACCCGTTGTTAACTCTGCGCGGAATTAAGAAATGGTTTCAATAAAACTTATCTCAACTTATCACAAAGCTTCTGTACTTCTTGTTCGCAATCACAACGTTTATCTGCCTTGCTTGATGAAACTAGAACCTTTAAAGATTGATCACTCGTGGATGACTGCTTACTGCGTCACACAGCTATTCGCAATCCGCTGAGGGTTTCATGCTGTTTGCTGACTCGAACTTCGTTCTCGGAAATTAAATTCTCTGTGCTAGAAGCGTTGACAAATCCTTCAGCAAATGCCACTACAGACTTCACTGCAGCCTCCCACAGTCCACCAAAATGCGGTGCGCTGGGTGGGATGAACTTCCACTTGATTACGTTGTTTAGCATTTCGCAAATACATACCTGGTTCTGGTCATTTTTGTTCAGTGCGTGAGCATTCGGTAGACACGGGGCATTACCATTGGCGGAGTGAAAACCTAGGATCTTTGGACGATTTTCGATCACCGTTATTTTTATGTTTACGGGTTTTGATTGATATTTTTCCTAGGATCTTTCCTGCAGTGGTTGTCAGAGCTCGATAAAAACTCACTTTAGCTTCATGGTCAGTTACTGACACTGAACAGCATCTTCTTACGGGCATTAGTCAAATAATACTCTGACGCTGTTGTTTCAGTGGATGCAACAGTGACTTCGTCTCTTTTGTATATCGCGTATTTCGCGTAACAAAGGCTGTAGAACACATTTATTGACATAAGAAATAAAAACGTTAAATACTCCAAAATACGGTACATTGAACAAAGCGTATCGAAGTCTAATGACAGCGACTAGGGGAAATGTACCTATTTTCTGTCTATTAAGCCGCGACTCTTGATTTCATTAAGAATTTTTCAGTTCCCGGACCGCCTCCCGGCGGATTGTTCTCGAGGAACGTCGCGTTCCCCTCCAAAGCGCCGCTGTCGTCATGTGATCTGGCAGTTACTGGTTGTTTTTTGTTATTTCCAAATTCAGAGGGGTTTCTTTGGGTTCTGAAACAAAAGATTTATAAAATTTTAATATTTGCTTCAAAATTACCATTTTTTTAACTCACAAAAAAAAATTCGCCGCGACGATTTTCACAATGTTGACACTGCTGAACTGTCAACCAATTTTACAAAGGGTCTAATCAGTTTTCAGATTCGTGGCAAACTTGGGTTGCATGGAAGGAAAAGATTTAGGAGTCTTAGAAAAACAAGAAAAATCATGTGTTATCGTTTGACAACACTGCTTATGTGTTAGTGTTTGTGCCAGCTTGAAAGAGTGTCGAAGTTTGATGAAAATACAATTGCAGCTGGTCTTTTGTATATTTTTCAAAGTGAATTTTCTTACTAAAAACTAGCATTTTCATGAAAAAAGGTATTTAAGTGTCAATGTGGAAATGATTTTTTAAATGTAAGCGTCGAAAAAAGTTGTGAAGTGTGTTAAAGTAAGCGAGAAATAATGAAACCAAAATTTTGTGTTCTAAAAGACTGTGCTTAAGCGATCAGAAGTTATTTTCAAACCTGACTAAGCGATGCTTTCCAGACAGAGGAAAAATCGATCAAAATCATGTTTTTCGCTAATTTTAGTTAAAATAGCTTACTTTTGGCCCTAAAACATTTACCAGACTGCGTGCTTACTCGTCTTTAATCGTTTGGTTGTATATTACAGCGAAAATCCAATTTTTGAAGCTTTAATCGAGCAACAAACTCTCCATATGGCGAAGATAGGTGTTTGATTAGAATACATATATTTCCCCTATTGCCATCAGGAGCAAAACCCATGGCCGCTTCTCACGTTTGAATTCATCAGCAGTTACCACATCGCGAGTCGCTCCAAAAAATTGCACGTTGTCAAAAGTTTAGATCAAACTTATGGGAAATTCGACGAGCTTTCCGATTAAAACATTTACGTGATTCAAATATCAAGTTAAATTGCAAAAAAAAAAAACAATTATTATAAAATACTGGTCGTTGTTTATAAGTGGGCGCTCGATAACTGGGTCGTGGCCCAGTTAAAAAGTGGACAAACGTCAAAAAACCAAAATAAACTGAAATGACCGAGGGGTTAATGGATGCAAAAATCATGTTCAATAAATAAACAAAACTTTTTTCAAAATTTTATTTAATTTCAAGTCACAATTAAAGAAATGTGAAAAATAAGCATTGTAAATAAATTTGAGTAACTTTTATTTTTATATTACATTTGGAAAATATTATGCATCGGTGTTCCCCTCGTTATTTCTTGTTCAGCCCAGTTGACGAGCAGCATTCGGCGACTGGGCTATGTTCTCAGCCCAGTTACCGAACAAGTACTGTAGTTAGTTATAGTTATAGTCAATCCTCGGTCCTAACCTGGTCATAGCACCTAAAAGGACATGATAAAAATAAGTTTAAGAATAATAAGGCCGTTGCTAATATTTTCAAAAAGTTTATGTCCCCTTCTTCAAAATTGGTTTAAAAAATCAAGGTGCTAGATAATATTTTTCCTAAAAACTTTAAAATTTACATGAAAATAGAAGTCGAATGAACTGAGAACAATCTTTTCTTACCTCCACGTTGGCTTGGTTTTCATGATGACCTAGCTGGTGGCCTCTGGAAACGGCTCGTAAACCTTTGACCACCGCGGGTCAGAGTCGGGACGGCTAGAAGAAAGGGGCGCGTCAATGTGGGAAAGGGAAGTAATTTGTGATTGCAGACGGTATTGTTTTGATTCGCAGCATGCTGAGTCAACTGCTGATTTTCTAACACGGCTTCTGTTTACTATCGTCCTTTTGATTTCGATTATACTTATTTGATTCTCTTATCTGTTAACGCTTTTCCGCTCTATTTTACCAATTGATTCTGCTGTAACAAACTGTCTGCTTTCTCTTAATTTGGTAGCGATGTCAATTTTGTTTGTCAGCTTCCATCTGCTATCTTTCTTTTATTATTGATTATTTAATTGGTATATTTCCTGCACTGGCCATTGTTTTCAATCCTCACCTATTTCTTCAAAAAAGTGAGGTTCGAGCCCTTATTCAATTTATGGAATGATCAAAAAAATAAAAAAAAATATTACTATTGTACTTTTGCTATTTTTTAAATAAAATGCTTAGGACCAAAAAAATTGTAACAACACCAGGGTTGTTACGGAAAAGTCGAAAAAAAAATCCGCGCCAGATCCGCGCCGACCCCAAAACCCAATCCGCGCGAAATCCGCGCCATATAAAAAAAATTCTCGACAAACATAGAAGAGGGTAACATAATGAATGAAATTTCAAACGAAAAAGAATAATACAGAAAGCATTTGGATCAGCACCGTTGATCAGATGTGGATTCATATCCTACCTGCACCAAGTGAAATCTTTTTTGCCATTTCTGAAACAATATTAGCATTTTTTGTAGCACTTTAAATATCGTTGCTTTGAAAACAACTCAGGAAAAAAAACTTAAATTCAAAAATTCAAAACCATAAAATAAATCACTAAATTATAAAATCTAGCGATTTTGTACATGATAACTCTCGCCAAAATTTTACTCTTGAAAATCGAAACACGAAATTTCTATTATTTTCTTCTCTAAATTTCTCTAAACTAAAATATGACTCCGAAAAAAATCCGAACTACAAAAATGGCAAAAAATAAAATTTAATCATTTAAAATTTAATAATTTAATAATTTAACTAATTAATAAATTAATAATTTAATAATTTAATAATTTAATAATTTAATAATTTAATAATTTAATAATTTAATAATTTAATAATTTAATAATTTAATAACTTAATAATTTAATAATTTAATAATTTAATAATTTAATAATTTAATAATTTAATAATTTAATAATTTAATAATTTAATAATTTAATAATTTAATAATTTAATAATTTAATAATTTAATAATTTAATAATTTAATAATTTAATAATTTAATAATTTAATAATTTAATAATTTAATAATTTAATAATTTAATAATTTAATAATTTAATAATTTAATAATTTAATAATTTAATAATTTAATAATTTAATAATTTAATAATTTAATAATTTAATAATTTAATAATTTAATAATTTAATAATTTAATAATTTAATAATTTAATAATTTAATAATTTAATAATTTAATCATTTAATAATTTAATAATTTAATAATTTAATAATTTAATAATTTAATAATTTAATAATTTAATAATTTAATAATTTAATAATTTAATAATTTAATAATTTAATAATTTAATAATTTAATAATTTAATAATTTAATAATTTAATAATTTAATAATTTAATAATTTAATAATTTAATAATTTAATAATTTAATAATTTAATAATTTAATAATTTAATAATTTAATAATTTAATAATTTAATAATTTAATAATTTAATAATTTAATAATTTAATAATTTAATAATTTAATAATTTAATAATTTAATAATTTAATAATTTAATAATTTAATAATTTAATAATTTAATAATTTAATAATTTAATAATTTAATAATTTAATAATTTAATAATTTAATAATTTAATAATTTAATAATTTAATAATTTAATAATTTAATAATTTAATAATTTAATTATTTAATAATTTAATAATTTAATTATTTAATAATTTAATAATTTAATAATTTAATAATTTAATAATTTAATAATTTAATAATTTAATAATTTAATAATTTAATAATTTAATAATTTAATAATTTAATAATTTAATAATTTAATAATTTAATAATTTAATAATTTAATAATTTATTAATTTAATAATTTAATAATTTAATAATTTAATAATTTAATAATTTAATAATTTAATAATTTAATAATTTAATAATTTAATAATTTAATAATTTAATAATTTAATAATTTAATAATTTAATAATTTAATAATTTAATAATTTAATAATTTAATAATTTAATAATTTAATAATTTAATAATTTAATAATTTAATAATTTAATAATTTAATAATTTAATAATTTAATAATTTAATAATTTAATAATTTAATAATTTAATAATTTAATAATTTAATAATTTAATAATTTAATAATTTAATAATTTAATAATTTAATAATTTGATAATTTAATAATTTAATAATTTAATAATTTAATAATTTAATAATTTAATAATTTATTAATTTAATAATTTTATTATTTAATAATTTAATAATTTAATAATTTAATAATTAAATAATTAAATAATTGAATAATTTATTGATTTAATAGTTTAATAATTTAATAATTTAATAATTTAATAATTTAATAATTTAATAATTTAATAATTTAATAATTTAATAATTTAATAATTTAATAATTTAATAATTTAATAATTTAATAATTTAATAATTTAATAATTTAATAATTTAATAATTTAATAATTTAATAATTTAATAATTTAATAATTTAATAATTTAATAATTTAATAATTTAATAATTTAATAATTTAATAATTTAATAATTTAATAATTTAATAATTTAATAATTTAATAATTTAATAATTTAATAATTTAATAATTTAATAATTTAATAATTTAATAATTTAATAATTTAATAATTTAATAATTTAATAATTTAATAATTTAATAATTTAATAATTTAATAATTTAATAATTTAATAATTTAATAATTTAATAATTTAATAATTTAATAATTTAATAATTTAATTATTTAATAATTTAATAATTTAATAATTTAATAATTTAATAATTTAATAATTTAATAATTTAATAATTTAATAATTTAATAATTTAATAATTTAATAATTTAATAATTTAATAATTTAATAATTTAATAATTTAATAATTTAATAATTTAATAATTTAATAATTTAATAATTTAATAATTTAATAATTTAATAATTTAATAATTTAATAATTTAATAATTTAATAATTTAATAATTTAATAATTTAATAATTTAATAATTTAATAATTTAATAATTTAATAATTTAATAATTTAATAATTTAATAATTTAATAATTTAATAATTTAATAATTTAATAATTTAATAATTTAATAATTAATAATTTAATAATTTAATAATTTAATAATTTAATAATTTAATAATTTAATAATTTAATAATTTAATAATTTAATAATTTAATAATTTAATAATTTAATAATTTAATAATTTAATAATTTAATAATTTAATAATTTAATAATTTAATAATTTAATAATTTAATAATTTAATAATTTAATAATTTAATAATTTAATAATTTAATCATTTAATAATTTAATAATTTAATAATTTAATAATTTAATAATTTAATAATTTAATAATTTAATAATTTAATAATTTAATAAATTAATAATTTAATAATTTAATAATTTAATAATTTAATAATTTAATAATTTAATAATTTAATAATTTAATAATTTAATAATTTAATAATTTAATAATTTAATAATTTAATAATTTAATAATTTAATAATTTAATAATTTAATAATTTAATAATTTAATAATTTAATAATTTAATAATTTATTAATTTAATAATTTAATAATTTAATAATTTAATAATTTAATAATTTAATAATTTAATAATTTAATAATTTAATAATTTAATAATTTAATAATTTAATAATTTAATAATTTAATAATTTAATAATTTAATAATTTAATAATTTAATAATTTAATAATTTAATAATTTAATAATTTAATCATTTAATAATTTAATAATTTAATAATTTAATAATTTAATAATTTAATAATTTAATAATTTAATAATTTAATAATTTAATAATTTAATAATTTAATAATTTAATAATTTAATAATTTAATAATTTAATAATTTAATAATTTAATAATTTAATAATTTAATAATTTAATAATTTAATAATTTAATAATTTAATAATTTAATAATTTAATAATTTAATAATTTAATAATTTAATAATTTAATAATTTAATAATTTAATAATTTAATAATTTAATAATTTAATAATTTAATAATTTAATAATTTAATAATTTATTAATTTAATAATTTAATAATTTAATAATTTAATAATTTAATAATTTAATAATTTAATAATTTAATAATTTAATAATTTAATAATTTAATAATTTAATAATTTAATAATTTAATAATTTAATAATTTAATAATTTAATAATTTAATAATTTATTAATTTAATAATTTAATAATTTAATAATTTAATAATTTAATAATTTAATAATTTAATAATTTAATAATTTAATAATTTAATAATTTAATAATTTAATAATTTAATAATTTAATAATTTAATAATTTAATAATTTAATAATTTAATAATTTAATAATTTAATAATTTAATAATTTAATAATTTAATAATTTAATAATTTAATAATTTAATAATTTAATAATTTAATAATTTAATAATTTAATAATTTAATAATTTAATAATTTATTAATTTAATAATTTAATAATTTAATAATTTAATAATTTAATAATTTAATAATTTAATAATTTAATAATTTAATAATTTAATAATTTAATAATTTAATAATTTAATAATTTAATAATTTAATAATTTAATAATTTAATAATTTAATAATTTAATAATTTAATAATTTAATAATTTAATAATTTGATAATTTAATAATTTAATAATTTAATAATTTAATAATTTAATAATTTATTAATTTAATAATTTTATTATTTAATAATTTAATAATTTAATAATTTAATAATTAAATAATTTAATAATTTATTAATTTAATAATTTAATAATTTAATAATTTAATAATTTAATAATTTAATAATTTAATAATTTAATAATTTAATAATTTAATAATTTAATAATTTAATAATTTAATAATTTAATAATTTAATAATTTAATAATTTAATAATTTAATAATTTAATAATTTAATAATTTAATAATTTAATAATTTAATAATTTAATAATTTAATAATTTAATAATTTAATAATTTAATAATTTATTAATTTAATAATTTAATAATTTAATAATTTAATAATTTAATAATTTAATAATTTAATAATTTAATAATTTAATAATTTAATAATTTAATAATTTAATAATTTATTATTTTAATAATTTAATAATTTAATAATTTAATAATTTAATAATTTAATAATTTAATAATTTAATAATTTATTAATTTAATAATTTAATAATTTAATAATTTAATAATTTAATAATTTAATAATTTAATAATTTAATAATTTAATAATTTAATAATTTAATAATTTAATAATTTAATAATTTAATAATTTAATAATTTAATAATTTAATAATTTAATAATTTAATAATTTAATAATTTAATAATTTAATAATTTAATAATTTAATAATTTAATAATTTGATAATTTAATAATTTAATAATTTAATAATTTAATAATTTAATAATTTATTAATTTAATAATTTTATTATTTAATAATTTAATAATTTAATAATTTAATAATTTAATAATTTAATAATTTAATAATTTAATAATTTAATAATTTATTAATTTAATAATTTAATAATTTAATAATTTAATAATTTAATAATTTAATAATTTAATAATTTAATAATTTAATAATTTAATAATTTAATAATTTAATAATTTAATAATTTAATAATTTAATAATTTAATAATTTAATAATTTAATAATTTAATAATTTAATAATTTAATAATTTAATAATTTAATAATTTAATAATTTAATAATTTAATAATTTAATAATTTAATAATTTAATAATTTAATAATTTAATAATTTAATAATTTATTAATTTAATAATTTAATAATTTAATAATTTAATAATTTAATAATTTAATAATTTAATAATAATTTAATAATTTAATAATTTAATAATTTAATAATTTAATAATTTAATAATTTAATAATTTAATAATTTAATAATTTAATAATTTAATAATTTATTAATTTAATAATTTAATAATTTAATAATTTAATAATTTAATAATTTAATAATTTAATAATTTAATAATTTAATAATTTAATAATTTAATAATTTAATAATTTAATAATTTAATAATTTAATAATTTAATAATTTAATAATTTAATAATTTAATAATTTAATAATTTAATAATTTAATAATTTAATAATTTAATAATTTAATAATTTAATAATTTAATAATTTAATAATTTAATAATTTAATAATTTAATAATTTATTAATTTAATAATTTAATAATTTAATAATTTAATAATTTAATAATTTAATAATTTAATAATTTAATAATTTAATAATTTAATAATTTAATAATTTAATAATTTAATAATTTAATAATTTAATAATTTAATAATTTAATAATTTAATAATTTAATAATTTAATAATTTAATAATTTAATAATTTAATAATTTGATAATTTAATAATTTAATAATTTAATAATTTAATAATTTAATAATTTATTAATTTAATAATTTTATTATTTAATAATTTAATAATTTAATAATTTAATAATTAAATAATTAAATAATTGAATAATTTATTGATTTAATAGTTTAATAATTTAATAATTTAATAATTTAATAATTTAATAATTTAATAATTTAATAATTTAATAATTTAATAATTTAATAATTTAATAATTTAATAATTTAATAATTTAATAATTTAATAATTTAATAATTTAATAATTTAATAATTTAATAATTTAATAATTTAATAATTTAATAATTTAATAATTTAATAATTTAATAATTTAATAATTTAATAATTTAATAATTTAATAATTTAATAATTTAATAATTTAATAATTTAATAATTTAATAATTTAATAATTTAATAATTTAATAATTTAATAATTTAATAATTTAATAATTTAATAATTTAATAATTTAATAATTTAATAATTTAATAATTTAATAATTTAATAATTTAATAATTTAATAATTTAATAATTTAATTTAATATTTAATAATTTAATAATTTAATAATTTAATAATTTAATAATTTAATAATTTAATAATTTAATAATTTAATAATTTAATAATTTAATAATTTAATAATTTAATAATTTAATAATTTAATAATTTAATAATTTAATAATTTAATAATTTAATAATTTAATAATTTAATAATTTAATAATTTAATAATTTAATAATTTAATAATTTAATAATTTAATAATTTAATAATTTAATAATTTAATAATTTAATAATTTAATAATTTAATAATTTAATAATTTAATAATTTAATAATTTAATAATTTAATAATTTAATAATTTAATAATTTAATAATTTAATAATTTAATAATTTAATAATTTAATAATTTAATAATTTAATAATTTAATAATTTAATAATGTAATAATTTAATAATTTAATAATTTAATAATTTAATAATTTAATAATTTAATAATTTAATAATTTAATAATTTAATAATTTAATAATTTAATAATTTAATAATTTAATAATTTAATAATTTAATAATTTAATAATTTAATAATTTAATAATTTAATAATTTAATAATTTAATAATTTAATAATTTAATAATTTAATATTTTAATAATTTAATAATTTAATAATTTAATAATTTAATAATTTAATAATTTAATAATTTAATAATTTAATAATTTAATAATTTAATAATTTAATAATTTAATAATTTAATAATTTAATAATTTAATAATTTAATAATTTAATAATTTAATAATTTAATAATTTAAAAATTTAATAATTTAATAATTTAATAACCTAGGAACTTTCTTAAAAAATAAAAAATAAAAAAAAATCAATTGTGAAATTGTTGCAATATTTCAATTTAATAATTCGTACTTTTGATGTTTTTTTTTTTTTTCAAATTATGAATTCTATTTTATTTATTATTTGAATATGTAAATTCTGAAATTTCAAATAGTTGAATTCCAGATTTCTTTTTTCAATGTTTACATTACATTTCGCTTTTAAAACGAGATTTTATCAGATGTTGTGATAATAAACGAGAAAATTGTGTTGTCAGAAATGAACTCAAATCACTCAAAGTTCATTTTGTGAGTGACTTTAACATTTTGGCCTAGTTTGACAGCTACCTCGTTCCCAGGTTTTCTGTGGGAGAGAAAAGGAGGCGAATACTTTATGAAAATCATACCTGTCAAAATTCCTAGCCTCAAAATTTTGTCGCGAGTTGCTTTTCTCCTCTATTGGGAGAAGAATAAATTCTACCTGAATCAGAGTGGCAACAGAATTTTTCATTTTTTCAATAAATCAAAAATTTAAAAATTTCAATTTTTATATTGAAAAAAACTGAGAAAACCTAAAAAGATTCATAGCTTCAAATTTTTGAAATTGTGTAATTTTTCGAATTTTGTTATTTTGATTTTAATAAAATTGTTTGTTAAGCATTGTTAAGCAGATGTTTTAAAAATAATGAGTTGTATTGTTACGTTAAATTTATATAACAAATCTCGATACATTTAAAAAAAAATAGCTCCTTGATGATTATTTCGATGTTTCGTATTAAGAAAAAAACAATAATTTTTAAAAGAAAATTTTCTTCATTAACAACTATTTAGAAATTGATGTTTTTGCGCTCAACGAAAAAGATTGAATTTATTTAACTCCTCATAATATTTTCCTTTGTAAATTGAAAGAAATTCTATCGTTTGCAATTATTTTGTTTATCGAAATTGCTATCCGCGCCTGAGCAAAATTAGCCAGCAAATCCGCGCCAGATCCGCGCGATCCGCGCCGTCCGTAACAACCCTGCAACACACCGCGGCAGCAGAAAATGCAACTGATAGGTAAACATGATCCAACACTAGGAAAGATAGATTTTTAATTCAAGCTACAAATAATTCACTTTTCATAAACTAGATAAAAGAGAAAATCGCACTAGATCGTATTTTGGATGACAACTATCAATTTCTGAGTCAAGGTCAGACAAGTTATGACATTTTAGACTTTATGAAGAACACGACAAAGGTCGTTCTACTCAAATCACTAGAAAAATAAACATACTTTAGTCTGTTAGTCCCATACCTTTCGGTCAAGCTGAACGACTGCACAAATGTCTGTATCGCTTAACCACTTTTCCGCTTTCTTTCCAGGCCTCAAATTCTGCACCTCCAAGCTGGCCACGCTGGAGATCCTGCAGGCGCTCGCGGAAAATACCGCCTCCGAAGCCATCCTGGACCGCATCCTGCCGTACATCCTGAGCCTGGCCCAGGACGCCAGCCCGCGGGTTCGCGTGTGCGCCCTGGACACCCTGACGCACTGTTTGGGGTTGGTGCGGAACCTTCCACGGAGCGACGCCAACATCTTCCCGGACTACATCCTGCCGGCGATCGCACCGCTCGCGACCGATTCCTCGATCATGGTGCGGGTTGCGTACGCGAAGAACATCGCCACGCTGGCGGAAACGGCGGTCGGGTTTTTGGAGCAGTCGCAGTTCAGCTGCAGCTCGGAGAACCATCCGCCGCCGCACTACGAGAGTGAGCTTGGGGCGCTGCACGAGACGTTGCACCAGTCGGTGTTGTCGCTGCTTACGGACGGGCAGCCGATCGTGAAGCAGATGCTGATGGAGTCCGGGATAACGAAGTTGTGCGTGTTCTTTGGGCGGCAGAAGGCGAACGACGTGATTTTGTCGCACATGATCACGTTTCTGAACGACAAGGAGGACAAGAGTCTGCGCGGGTCGTTCTTCGACTGTATTGTTGGGGTGGCGGCCTTTGTCGGGTGGCACTGCTCGCCCATGTTGATCCCGTTGCTCCAGCAGGGCCTAACCGATCCGGAAGAGTTTGTGATCGCCAAGGCGATCCGCGCCACCACGCTGCTCATCGAACTGGGGCTCATCCAGAAGCCTGGGATCATCGAGTTTATCGCCGAGTGCGTGCTACCTGAACCATCCGAATCTCTGGATTCGGCACGAAATCTGCGGGTTGATATCGACATCGGCCAGGATCCTGAGCGCGCTGGACGTTCAGTGTAAGATCATGCCGTCGATCGTGAACCACCTGCGCAGTCCGCTGATACAGGTCGAGAAGCCGGAGCTGCTGATGGATAGCTTGTTGGCACCGATTCCGAGGAATATCTACGATGCGGTGGTCAAGTGTCACGACATCAACCAGCTGATTGAGGTGATTCGGGAGCGGAAGGTGGCGCGGAGCAAGTGCAGCGAGGGGTTCATTCCGCAGTACGGCGAGATGACGACGCAGATGAAGAATGTGAGTAGAGTGAAGCACGTTATGAAATGTTTAGTCATTACTTGAAATGGATTGCTTCTCAATTAAGGACGTGAAGCTGAGAAAGCTTCAATCTCCGGAGTCAAGCGCACCGTCAACCCACCTCAATTCAAAGCGAGTTAGTTTCTTGAGGTTTGATCGCTGATTTTAGATCTCCTGATTTCAAGAGAATAAAATTCTTGATTATTTTCATCCGTAGGGTTGATCCCGTTGTCTCTCATTGATTTCTGAATGCTGCATGGGAGTACATCTCTGTTGTTTGCAACATTCATTTGGCAAATTCTTTCCGAAACATTGACGGAAAACTCAGTCTAGCCGGATCCTTGGGAACACACACACGAACACTTTTAAAAGGCTGGCCAGTTCTCGCGGGAACTTCGACGCACTCTTTTAGCCGGCCCGGTTTCTGTGGGAACCAAGCCTGCTAAATTCTAAAGAAAAGCAGTTTTTTTTCTACCTAGAATTGCTGTGTAATATATTCACAACTTTATGCCTTTTTATGAAAAACAACAAAAAATCAACTTAAAAACCTTCATTTTCAGAAAAATACGTTTAAAAAACGAACTAGACTCACGCGGCGCAAAAAACAAAATCACAATGACTGACGCGTCGGTCTGTTTACACTAACAATCCGACAGGAAAACTGCCTTAACAAACTTTTTAAAACATTCAAAATTTGATCAAAAGTTCTTCTTGAGGTACTTTGAACACTTTTCTACCAGGGTCAGTATGATTCTAAACCTGTCGAATCAGAATTGTGTTGTTGTTCGAACACTCAGTGCTCAAACTCAACCCAATAGGGACGTGGCGTTACATCGTGCTGCCATCTGGTTTTTTTCAAGTGCAAGAGTGGAAAAATGCTGAGTCATCGTCTAAAAATAAACGGCGTCCCATCTCGCCCAGCAGAAAAAAGTCGATAAAGTAGTCGGTTTCGATGGAGAAAAAGTGGAAAACGTGGTCTAAAAATAGCGACGCCATTCCCCTATTACGAGCCATCTCTGCGATACGGCTTTACGCAGTAGGCCTGGCCGCTTTAACGCTTGTGATGTTAATAAATGACAAGAAGAGTGCTAGGCGTAATCTAACCTAAGGCACTCTCCAGGATCCCTTCGAATGATTGGCTGCGCTAGGGTCTGATTAGATTAGATTAGAAACATTCAAAGTATCCTAACTTGTGATCATTTCAATTTGCAAATTTTCAGGCTAAATTTTGTAAGAAAAACATTGACAATCAAAGTCACCCCAGTTCTTGAAATAATCTTTTTAAAAAACGAACTTGGACATTAGCCTACCCCAGCAAATGCTTTTAAAATATAAATGTTGAGAAAAGTCTTACCAGTTCAATTATATTTGAAAAATACATTTAAATCCTATCAATGTCACCCCGGTTTACGGTAGACAAAACTGGGTGTTGCTAAAAACGGGATGACACTGTAGTGGTGAAATAGTTTTACAGTTGAAACACTTTAATGTGTTTAAAAGTTTTTCAACATTCAGCAAATTTGCAAGCAAAATGAGCGCTTCCCTAACACGAACGGAAAGGCCAAGTACCTCTAGCTTATAGAAGCCTGAAGATTACAGCGAGGGATCTGGGTTGACCAGAAAAGGCGATGAATGCAGTCTCAGAGTTCGAGTGCTTGAAGTTAGCGATCAAAATTGAGCAAAATGACCAATCTTTAGTGAAAGCGATAGCTAGCAGAATGTTGAATCTTTGAATGGCAAAAATAGAATTCTAGGTGGAATAAAAATGCGGTGGTTCGGATGGGTTCTAGCTTGTCGCTAGTTTTTATACACAGATCGTTCCGTATGAGCACGTTATCAGCAAGAAAACAGACAGAATCTTCCTTGAGTCAGGATTTGCCAAGTGGAGATGGATAGAAATCAATTCTCTGGTTTTTCTTCGAAGTCTTCATTAAGCTCACGTGATTTTGGTTATTTGGTTATCCACTTGTTGCAACCGTCAATTTCGTCACGTATGTTCGATGACATGAAAGCATGAAATGGATGCTTGTCTGTCTTCTTCTTTCTGCAATTTTGAGTAGGGCCAACAGATCGTAATTTTGTTGTTGTATTTTGCGGTTACTGGTATGGACTACGGGCGATATTTATTGCTTAGCAGGATCTTAGCAGGTTGCAGACTGGATTTCGTCATGTATATGTGATAATAGGCAAGAAAACCGTGACGTAGCAAATGAACTCAAAGAACTCAGTATTCATTTTGTGAGTGTCATTTGAGTGGTTTGACAGGTGTCAAATCGGGACTTAGCATTTTTTTGAATTTGAATTTGCTTCCGATTGCGCGAAACGTCATAACCCGAGTTTTTTTTTTCGTATTAGTGCCCGTGTGCTTGTCCGTGCTTCTGGCCGTGTTCGTGTACGTGCACCTGACCACGTAGTTGCCTGTTCCTGGTCGTTCCCGTGGCCGTGCTCTAGGCCGTGTTCTTGTCCGGACTCCTGCCCGTGTTCGTGCCTGTTCTTCTGGCCGTTTTCGTGTCCCTGGCCGTGCAGGTGCCTGTTCCTGGCCATTCCCGTGGCCGTGTCCTTGCCGTGTTCCTAGTCGTGTTTGTGTCCATGCGAAACGGAACAACCGGAACAAAATTATAATTTTAAATGCTAAGTCCCGGAACTGACACCTGTCAAAAAGTTCATTCGGTTGTTTACCTTTGAGGTTAAGTTTCAAGCTTTTCTCCTTTATTGTCCAGCCCAGGTTGCTTAGATATTTATTGCTCGCGTGTCGCCGAACAAAACTCATGATACAAATCCTCTCCCCGCAGCTCTTCCGCCGCCTCACCACCGAGGGCCTCACCGACCAGATCGAGGCCCAGCTGCTCTCGATGAGCGCCCACCTGATCAAGCTGCACCGCTACAAACTCGCCGAGACGACCCGCGTGGGGCCGCACAGCAACGGGCGCATCACGCTGGACGCCCGGGCCGACCCCATCCGGGAGGTTCTGCTCTGCGACCGGATCGGCAAGCTGGAGGTCAAGAGTGCCGCCGTCAAGCAGCGCAAGTCCGAGTCGGACGCCGCACAGGCCCAGGAGTGGCAGCACATGTTTGCGGATTCGCACTCGCCGTCGCCGACCTCGCCGGTCGTGACGGACTCGGTGGGGTCGGTGCTGACGGTGACGGCGTTGGCTCCGCCAACGCAACCGACGCCTACTTCGAGCTTGGTTGAGTACAGCATGCCGGAGCGGACGGCACTGCTGGAGAAGAGGGCGGATTGTCGGGTTGAGTTTGAGGGTTTGGTGGGGAAGTTGAAGACGCGGTACGCTTCGTACGCGTTGAACCGGGAGTTGCGGGATCCGACCATGACCAGTTCGCCGCTGCCGGTGGGGTGGAAGATGAGCGGGACGCTGGCGGCACATTTGCATGAACACAAGGCGGCGGTAAGTAGGATGACGACGTTGAAGCCATACGGGTCGTTGTTTGCCAGTGCTTCGATTGACGGGACGGTGAGGTTGTGGGACTGTAACAAGCTGGACGGGCAGCAGTCGATCAACCGCTCGAGGCAGTCGTACCACGCGAATAGTCCGCTGCACGCGATCGCGGCCTGCGACGCCGGACAGTCGTTGGCGATCGCGGGGAAAGATGGCGCCCTGTTGCTGCTCAAGATCGACACCAACTCGAGCAAGATGGCGCTGCAGCAGGCTCGTCATCTGGACTCCAGTACGCGGGTTGAACGCGGCGAACCCCAGGACGATGGTCCGGTCGTGGAGATGCAACCGCTGGACCAGGGCGCGCAAAGTGTGATCGTGTACGCCACGCTGTACGGAGCCCTGGTCGGGTGGGACATCCGCGCCCCAGGCTACGCCTGGCGCCTCGAAAGTGACCTCCGCAAGGGCGTCATCACGACGTTCTGCGTGGATCCAACCAGCTCCTGGCTCACCGTAGGAACCAGCAGCGGACGGCACATCTGCTGGGATCTCCGCTTCCGACTCCCAATCGCAGAAATCAAACATCCGTACGACTCGCGAATCCGTCGCGTCTCACACCACCCCGTTGAACCGTCCTGGCTGGTGTCCGCCTCCCAAGGCAACAACGAGGTGTACGTGTGGAACATCGAGACCGGTCACCGCCAGCAAGCTTACTGGGCCAGCTCCAGTCCGCCCCTCTCCAATGCGAACGTTTCTTCCCACTCGGTTTGCGCCCTCCTTCCCGGAGTCGTCGACGGAAGCGGCTTCCTCCTAACCGGTGGAACCGATCAACGCATCCGCTACTGGGACCCGGTCAACGTAGAAAACTGTTCACTGGTCGTCCCATCACCCAGAGATTACCTCGCGACGTCCAACATCAGCTACGAGTAAGTTTCTTAAAACCTCTTACAAACCCCCTTGTCAAATCAAATCTTCCAGATCTCGCCTGATCGACGGGACGCGGGTCATTTCGGAAATAACCGGCTCCTCGGCCACCACCGAGCGGAACGCACGCGCCGGGTCGGAGGATGTGCCCCGGTCGGGGCCGGATATGCCGGCGCCGGGCCACCACGACGTGATTAGCGACCTGCTGATGTGTCGAACGTCGAAGCAGACGTTCGTGGTGTCGAGCAGTCGCGACGGGGTGATTAAGCTGTGGAAGTAGGGATCCGTCTGCGGATTATTTTGTAGGCTGTAGAGTGTGTTATGCGACCGACCGACGTCTGTGACAATTTATTCCATTTAGATATTTATTGGCAATTATAAGCTTTTTCGCATTAGTTGATGATGTTTATCTTCGAAATCCGGAATTATTTATAGATGAAATAAATGTATTTAAGTTCCCAATCATTAAAAAAGCAGAAATTCTTCCAGGAAAATTCATTATTCGGAACACTACCCTACAAGTGATGTTGCATGCAAGCAGCCTTTGTTAAATGTTGTGTAGAAGATTGCATGCAAGATTGTTTCCAACATAAAATGCCGGTGAGTTACCGTTAGTGAGTGAGTGCAGCTTTCAAGTTTACTCATTCTGAGTGCATTTTAAAATTCACTCACGAGTTCACCCTTACCAAAAATCATGATTTTTTGAGTTCCAAATCCCACTTTTCATACGATTTTTTGAGTTCAGGTACTACAACCATAAAAATGGTTATATGGGTTGAACTGAAAAAATCGTATGAAAAGTGGGATTTGGAACTCAAAAAATCATGATTTTTGGTAAGGGTGTTTATCACACGCGTGGTCTCCATCAATCTACTCCAACTTGGACTTACTCAAATAAGAAATTCGACTTGGGTAAATCGGGACTGTAGTTTGAATTGTTTTTTTGTAAGCAGAGTTGCACTTCGATGACACTTCAAATTACGATTAATTTTTTATTTGGATCAATCTTTGTGTGAACCTTTTCTATGCCAAAAAAATACATTTTTTACCAAGCCACGTAGCCTAGTGGTAACGCTTACCGGTTCGAACCAACACAACTGGTGATCTTTTCCCTTCTGGAATCGTTTGCTTAGTAAAGGGAAGGTAGTGCATCGTCATCAGCTGGACCTTAACAAACTTTGAAAAATATTTGCAATAGCGTTAATATTCAATCATCTCGCAACAATCCATTCCAGTCAAGGCTCGATTATCAAAAGCTTAAATCACGTGGATATCTCAACTCTCCCCCCCCCGTGTCCATACAAAAAAATGTTAGACGTATTAAATAGTTTTTGTTTTTGTTTTTGTTTTTGTTTTTGTTTTTGTTTTTGTTTTTGTTTTTGTTTTTGTTTTTGTTTTTGTTTTTGTTTTTGTTTTTGTTTTTGTTTTTGTTTTTGTTTTTGTTTTTGTTTTTGTTTTTGTTTTTGTTTTTGTTTTTGTTTTGTTTTGTTTTTGTTTTTGTTTTTGTTTTTGTTTTTGTTTTTGTTTTTGTTTTTGTTTTTGTTTTGTTTTTGTTTTGTTTTTGTTTGTTTTTTGTTTTTGTTTTTGTTTTTGTTTTTGTTTTTGTTTTTGTTTTTGTTTTTGTTTTGTTTTTGTTTTTGTTTTGTTTTTGTTTTTGTTTTTGTTTTTGTTTTTGTTTTTGTTTTTTGTTTTTGTTTTTGTTTTTGTTTTTGTTTTTGTTTTTGTTTTTGTTTTTGTTTTTGTTTTTGTTTTTGTTTTTGTTTTTGTTTTTGTTTTTGTTTTTGTTTTTTTTTTTTTTTTTTGTTTTTGTTTTTGTTTTTGTTTTTTGTTTTTGTTTTTGTTTTTGTTTTTGTTTTTGTTTTTGTTTTTGTTTTTGTTTTTGTTTTGTTTTGTTTTTGTTTTTGTTTTTGTTTTTGTTTTTGTTTTTGTTTTTGTTTTTGTTTTTGTTTTGTTTTTGTTTTTGTTTTTTTTGTTTTTGTTTTTGTTTTTGTTTTTGTTTTTGTTTTTGTTTTTGTTTTTGTTTTTGTTTTTGTTTTTGTTTTTGTTTTTGTTTTTGTTTTTGTTTTTGTTTTTGTTTTTGTTTTTGTTTTTGTTTTTGTTTTTGTTTTTGTTTTTGTTTTTGTTTTTGTTTTTGTTTTTGTTTTTTTTTTTTTTTTTTTTTTTTTTTTTTTTTTTTTTTTTTTTTTTTTTTTTTTTTTTTTTTTTTTTTTTTTTTTTTTGTTTTTGTTTTTGTTTTTGTTTTTGTTTTTGTTTTTGTTTTTGTTTTTGTTTTTGTTTTTTTTTTTGTTTTGTTTTTGTTTTTGTTTTTGTTTTTGTTTTTGTTTTTGTTTTTGTTTTTGTTTTTGTTTTTGTTTTTGTTTTTGTTTTTGTTTTTGTTTTTGTTTTTGTTTTTGTTTTTGTTTTTGTTTTTGTTTTTGTTTTTGTTTTTGTTTTTGTTTTTGTTTTTGTTTTTGTTTTTGTTTGTTTTTTGTTTTTGTTTTTGTTTTTGTTTTTGTTTTTGTTTTTGTTTTTGTTTTTGTTTTTGTTTTTGTTTTTGTTTTTTGTTTTGTTTTTGTTTTTGTTTTTGTTTTTGTTTTTGTTTTTGTTTTTTTTGTTTTTGTTTTTGTTTTTGTTTTTGTTTTTGTTTTTGTTTTTGTTTTTTTTTGTTTTGTTTTTGTTTTTGTTTTGAAAAAGGGTGGTTGTTACGGGTATTTAAGAATTTAAGATTTAAAGTTTTGCAAGACCTATGAAATTTATAGAAATTCATTCTTTTTTGTTCCGCCCTTCGTCACGAGATATATCGAAAAATAGAGCTCGGATTCGTGATCAAGGAGCAAAATTACCCCTTAAAGCCAGGTTTCACGGAAATCAAAGAGGGGTCGGGGCAACTGCTAGATGAGTTGTCGGAGAATGACCTGGGTTAAACAAAATTTTGTTCAAATAATATTCATGCTCAGTGATTATTTAATCAAAAGCTTTCCTAAACCTTTCTGATTTATTATTAAATACAATTCTGTTTCGAAAGATGATGAAAAACATGGATGAAGAATAAAAAAATTAACAAATTTTCAATTGAATTAAAATAAAAACTAAATTTAGAACCAATTAAACAAAAAAATATTAACAAAAAAGAAAATATTTTCCATTGTGGGCGACAAACAATCTTCAAAGAACGTTAGGAAAAAAAAGTAATGGGAAAAGTTTAAGTGTCTAGTGCGGTACACAAACAAACACACAGACATACAGAGAGACGCCCATTCAAACAATGTGAATGTGGTGCATTTTATACACATGCCATTATAAATCATAACGCAAAAACCCAAATGACACTTATGAGATTCAACATCGGGCCAAGAAAATGGCACAAGTTTTACGCAAAACCAGGGTGAAAGAGGCGAGCGAGGGGGGGAACTTTTGAGTGCAACTTTTGGAAGGAAAAGTGGAAAACGCGCTCAGCAAAAGCACTATTTCTTTGCATATATTCGCTTTAGTACCGGCAGCACTGCGGGTCGTTTCAGACTGTACGAGTAGCAGGAGGTACCTGTGGACCATAAAGTCCCCTCGTTCGATGTAATATATTACAAGCAACTGCTGCCATGGGTTCTACCTACGAAGCTTGTTTTTGCAGTAGTTGTGACAATCGAACGACGACGACGACGACGACAATAATATAAGCTTTTGTTCTACGGGGCCAAAGTACCGCACTTTGACAGTCGAATGATTAATTTAGTTTTTCATCCTTTGAAGGTTATAAATTATGAACCCCCAGGAAGGAAAGGGCGTTTACTGTTGCAGCTGGTGCTGCTGCAATTTCAATTTAACAAATTGTTGCAAAAACACTTCGAAAAAGACTAAGCTATTATTTCATTTCAACAAATTGAATTCAATCCAATGTTGCCAGTCTAACTTGAATTCAAAAATAATTCCGTTTCCACCAACCGATTAATATTAATTGTTAGAAAAGACATATCTTGCATGCATTTTCTTGAAACTGACTGTTTATACTACATCCTTATGATATTTCTACATTTCCAACTTATTACATGATTTTTTGCCAGCTATAACAAAAATGATATGCTACTAAGTGTCCGGATTTCGAATCATGACGTTACATTCAGGAAATTTAGAAAACTACATTTCAGCTCTCTGCAAATGGATTCCCGCGAAGTGTTTGTTAATTTAGTGCTCTTTTCAGAACTGTGATAGAAGCAGCACTTTTCGGACAAAGGCTTCTTTCCGCATCATTTCCAGTAATTACTTTCACTGTGCTGAATTTTTGGGAACTCTGAGAAATATTTAATCGCTGAAATTTCGGTTTGAAACCCAGCTCAATTTCAACAATTTCAATTTTCAATCCTAACAAAAAAGCAATTTAAACGCTGACAATTTTGTAACAATCTGTGTCGTTCAGTTTCCCGTTCAAAAGCGTGTTTTTTTTTTAAATCAAAAGCAAAAAAAAACTAACTGATTACCGGCAAAGTAGTTTTGCAATAAAAGCCATTTCCCACCCTCACTTCAAGCCCCCACCAACTTCAGCGTAGTGTGCACGCAGAAAACGTAACACTCATTTATTTGCACCGAGAGCTGTTCAAAAGCAATCCATGAAACGAGAGTAGGGTGTTATCTCGTTCTTAAAAATAATGTTGTGTGTTCAAAAGCTTATTTAAAATAAATTATGGTGATACCCACAATTTGCTAAACATCAATGAATTTATGAAAAAAAAAATATTCTTAAGTTTTATGTCATTTTTCGATATGTGTTACCAAAATTCAAATACAGTCAACTCTCTAGTTGTCAAAATCCAAGGGACCGTCGAGGAAGAGAATCGTCAGTTTACAGAACGATGCAAAATGAAGACTCGATTGAAAATATGTTTTTCTTGATACACAGCTATGGGAGAGAATCATGGCAACGTCCATCAAACAAAAACAAACTAATGTCAAACACCCTTCAAGGCTTCGTTTCTTAAAGAAAAATGTCTATGCAAGCCATGAGAAAGTAAAATTATTGACAACAGAAATAGATATTTAAAGCAAATAGAATCCAAGGAACCGTCGAGGAAGAGATGCTGCAAGCAAGAGAAAATATCGAGGAATAAAGCCAATCGAAGTATGCAGTTTGAAGGGACTGAAGAATTCATCGGTACATGGAGCATTATTGATATCGAGAAGATCGACAGCCAGAGAGTCGACTGTATATGTAAAAAGTTTTGAAGTGCCTTTTGAAACAATTAAAAAGTTATACTTTTAAGAAGATTTTTCAACGCAAGTATTAATTTTCAAAAATAGTTCTCTTTTGCCCCCTGATTTTTGGGAGATCTTATTAAGGTTGCTGCAAATATTTTCAAAAGTTTATGCCGCTCTCCCTTCAAAACTGACTCGGAAGATTAGGGGGCAAAAAACTTTTTTTTATTCGATGGGTGCAATTATCTACCAACACCGGAAATGGATTTTATTTGTATTTTTTTATTTGTCTCAAACTTGGTGGGGGCCTGCCCTATGACCAAATAAGCTATTTTGTGTGATTGGTTCATCCATACAAGTCTCCATACAATTTTGGCTGCTGTCCATACAAAAATGGTTCGTAAATATTCAAACAGCTGTAACTTTTGGGCGAATTTTCTGATCAATTTGGTGTCTTCGGCAAAGCTGTAGGTATTGTTGAGGACTGTTGAGAAAAAAATAGGTACACGAAAAAAAATTGCAGATTTTTTAATAAACTTTTTTTTCACAAAAACTCAATTTCCCAAAAAAACGTTTTTTTTTTATTTTTTGATATGTTTTAGGGGATAAAAACTCGCAACTTTTAATCCATAGAGAAAAATGGTTGAAAAATCTGCGCCGAGTTATAAATTTTTGAAAAATAGTGATTTTTGGAAAAAAAATAATTTTTATGCAAAAACAAACTTGACGTAATTTTTAAATGTAAAATTAAATTTCCAATCGAAAAGTACTAAACAGATTTTTTGATAAAGGGCTCTGTTTTCAAGATATAGCCACCAAAAATTTGATTATAGCGAAATATTTGCAGTTTTTTGATTTTTTTTAAAATATTGACCATAAGTGACTATTTCTAAAAATATTTTTTGATCAGAAAATTTACTCAAAACTTAAATAATTTAAAACAAAATATTTAGAAGGCTTTCTCTGTCAAATAAACTTGGCAGGCTTGCCAACGTCCGGCCTGCGACGGCTTTTAAAAAAAGTTCTATAACTGGCCCTTTAAGATGCGAGCAATAAATTGAGTGTCTAAATTTAAATAAAAAATAAACTTCAGGTTAAATTTTCACAAATTTTAACAAAACTTTTTTTTCGCAAAATCGCGATAACTCGTGATGTTTATAAGCAAACCCCTTAAGCTTACATATCATTTTTTTGTAATTGTCTGCTCTACAACATTGTACAACATTGTTACACTCTAAAAAATAACCCTGCAAAGTTAGATTTAAAATGAAAAATTTTGTTCTAGATGAAAAAATTACCCTTCTGGGTCAATGTAGGCAAAGTAAATTAAATTTCCCATAAAATGACATGTTCCAAATTTTTTTACAGTCGAGTAACGGAAAATGACAGATTTTTAAAATCTTTTTTAGTGTTTTTCTCAATGAAACATACGTTTTTTCGGAATTCTGAGTACGCCATCAAATCGGGCGTCTAATTTTACATAAAAGTTCCTTTGACACCAAATTTCTATCTCATCACCGTTTCAGGCTGCAAATTATTGAAAAACACCTCTTGCTTCGCATGTGAGCAGTTCTCTCAGATATCGGTCATTCGATTTTTTTTGTATTTTTTATTCCGACTGAAACTTTTTTGGTGCCTTCGGTATGCCCAAAGAAGCCATTTTGCATCATTAGTTTGTCTATATAATTTTCCATACAAATTTGGCAGCTGTTCATACAAAAATGATGTATGAAAATTCAAAAATCTGTACATTTTGAAGGAATTTATTGATCGATTTGGTGTCTTCAGCAATGTTGTATTTATGGATATGGACTACACTGAAAAAATGATACACGGTGAAATTTTTTTGGTGATTTTTTATTTAACTTTTGTCACTAAAACTTGATTTGCAAAAACACTATTTTTTTTTTTGGTATGTTTTATAAGACATCAAATGCCAACTTTTCAGAAATTTCCAGCTTGTAAAAAATCTTTGAGCGAGTTAAGAATTTTTAAATCAATACTGATTTTTCAAAAATCGAAAAATTGGTCGCAAAATTTTTTTCAATTTCATTTTTTGATGTAAAATCAAATTTTCAATCAAAAAGTACTGTAGTGAAATTTTGATAAAGTGCACCGTTTTCAAATTAAATGCATTTTTAGGTGATTTTTTTTGAAAATGGTCGCAGTTTTTCATTTTTTTAAATTAGTGCACTTGTTTGCCCACTTTTGAAAAAATATTTTTGAAAGGCTGAGAAAATTCTCTATTTTTTGCACTTTTGAACTTTGTTGATACGACCCTTTGTTGCTGAGATATTGCCATGAAAAGGTTCGTGAAATTTTTCGATCTCCTCGAAAAAAATATTTTCAAAATTTTTAAACCAAGACTAACATTTTAAATGGGCGTAATATTGAATGTTTGGCCCTTTTGAAATGTTAGTCTTGGTTTTAAAACTTTGAAAATATTTTTTTTCGAAAATATCGGAAAAATTCACGAATATTTCATATTTTAACATTGAAAATCGGACCATTTGTTGCTGAGATATCGACATTAGAAAATGGTGGGTTGTTTGAGTGAGACTTAGAAAACATCAATTTTCCTGTTTTTAAACCTTTGCATGGCAATATCTCAGCAACTAAGGGTCGTATCAACAAAGTTCAAAAATGCAAAATATAGAGAATTTTCTCATTTTTTCAATTTTTTTTTTAAAGATGGGCTAACATGTGCACCAATTTAAAAAAATGAAAAACTTCGACTATTTTCAAAAAAGTCACCTAAAAATAGATTTAACTTGAAAACGGTGAGCTTAATCAAAGTTTCACTAAAGTACTTTTTGATTGCAAATTTGATTTACATCGAAAAATGAAGTTGAAAAATTTTTGCGACCAATTTTTCGATTTTTTGAAAAAATAGTATTGATTCAAAAATTCATAACTCGCTCAAAGATTTTTGGCACAACCTGGAAATTTCTGAATAGTTGGCATTTGATGTCCTATAAAACATATCAAAAAATAAAAAAAATTAAAAATAGTGTTTTTTTGCAAAATCAAGTTTTAGTGACAAAAAGTTAAATAAAAAATCACCAAAAAAACTTACCGTGTATAATTTTTTCAGTGTAGTCCATATCCATACCTACAACTTTGCCGAAGACACCAAATCGATCAAAACATTCCTTCAAAAGATACAGATTTTTGAATTTTCATACATCATTTTTGTATGAACAGCTGCCAAATTTGTATGGAAAATTATATGGACAAACTAATGATGCAAAATGGCTTCTTTGGGCATACCGAAGGCACCAAAAAAGTTTCAGTCGGATTGAAAAATACAAAAATTAAAATTTAAGAAAAAATACCGATTTCGTAGAGAATTGCTCATGTTCAAAAATGGAAGGGATCATACCGCCCCTCCGTCACGGGATATCAAAAAGCGGACCTCGGATTCGTGATCAGGGACAAAAGTCACCCCTTAGGACAAAGTTTCACGCAAACTGAAGAGGGGTCGGGGCAACTGCTATTGTTGAGGTATCTGAAAATTTTGTTTGAATGGCGGAAAACTGCAATAGTAATGAGAATAGGTCGAGAGGCTTAGTTTGACGAAAATGAGTTTATTTCCTCTTTATTATTTGCACTTGGACTAGAACACCATTAAAAAATCTAAATTTATTCATGGATCAGAAACCGGATGAAACATATTTTCAAAAACACAAAGAAATTCTGAAATTTGAAATGCTGGAATCTTTTACCAATTATCTCTTTTGCTACAAAAAACAGTACTTAAGCATCAGTTTCAAAATCCTTTTTAAAAATTATAGTCTAAACACCACCCTGTTGGAGCCTGATTGAGAAATAGTGGTGCGCTTCCACGTGCACAACAGGAGAAAAAAAGATACAGCAATTTTCTCTCGTCGAGCTGAAATGAACAAGATTGATGCTTCGTTTTTTGTGTCCAACAAATTTTCGCCACCACACACATACTCACACTCACACGACTCCTTGTGTATATTTATTTTGCTGGCAGGTTTTTTGCGTGTTTCATTTTATTTCTAAAAGGGTAGAGGATTGTAATTTCTGAACTTGAATGTTTTTAATGTTCTTCATTTAAATTTCGCTAATTTTAGGATTTTTTTCCTGTATTTTCCAGAAATAAATTCGATTTATGTATTTAATCCTTTTTTTGTACAAATAACATTATCAAAAGGGGTAAGTTTAAGTGGGGTGTGAAGCGGGCAGCCATCAGCCTTAGTTTGCGAGTGATGAAAAACAGACACGCAGCAGCAGCAGCAGCACATGTGGCTCATAAATATTGGCACTATCTCGTTTGTTGTTGTGCTGCCCGGGGCGGGTTCGCGCGCGCTCTCATTTATTCATAGAAAATGTCATAAAACTATTTCCCCGGGATTGATTGCGATCGGGATGGGGGGAAAAAAGGTTCGTTTGGGAGAGTTTTTTTTGCTTTTGATTGTAGATGTGACATAATAAAGAGCTAAATTGATGGGATTTCGTCTATTTATTATTATAAAAATAAATTGTTAAAAATCATTTGCTGGAAAACTAGCTTAAATGAAGATTCTTCACCTTTTTCAGTCATCAAAAAAATAGATTTTTCAATTTTATTGTTAGTTATTTGATTATTTTAAACAAATATACTTAAAGTTCTTATTGAAGTTGGCGAAGTTTAACAGTTTGGTAATCAGATTATCAAACCAAGAAAAAACCACAACAATATCACATTCAAACTCTTTCAGAAGAAGACACTGCAATAATGGCCCAACACATCACGGTCTGTGTACACTTTTTTTACTGTCGAAAGCATCTTTCTCCCTCAGGCCAGCATGACCTTTGTCAAAATTATTTCTAAGAAATGAAATGAAATGAAATTTTCAACACCCCATTCACTCTGCTCGTCGACGACTTCTCTTCAAAAACCAGCCGCCGGCCAAATTTCATACATCCTGTGTGTTTGTGTGTACGGTGTGTTTGTTCTGCTACGGTACACGTGCGAATCTTCAGAATTCTCCCGTCTCCCAACTCAACTCGACTTCTTGTTGTGTGTGTGTTTCACGGATGTTGCCGCTTCTGCTGCTGCTGCTGTTGACGCCCCGTTTTGTTGGCACACAAGCCAAAGGATATCCTGTGCACCGAGGACCTGCCACCTTTCTCTTCCCGCTTCCATCGACCTATGGCAAGTTGCAACTCGGCGGATGTTGTTTTCCAATTTCCAGCCTCGGATGAACCAACATCCGTTGTTGCTGCTTTCTGGATGTGTGAAAATGACACGTGTATCGTGGGGTTTTGTTCCAGCTCAGTTGCATAAAATTGGCGTAACATTTTTTTCTGGCGAATAAGGCTGGTACAAATTTCAATGTTTTTTCAAAAAAAAAAAAAAAAAAAAAAAACAATGTAAATTTAAGTGCAATCAGCTGAAATCAATTTTAAGTACATTCCCCTGCGATTAGAATCATTTTTAGCATGTTTGGGTTGATTCAAAAATCATTGTAATTTTTGAAAATTTCTGATATTAATCATCGCAAAAAAAAAATAACACAAAACACATTTCGTCCACAAAGCCTATTTTGTATGTTTAATTAGTTTTCATTTAAATAGCTTGATACAAATACATTAGATACCGACGTCGCCGTGCTATCATGTCGTACGTCGCTTTTTGACGTTCCGTGAAAAACGCGTTTAAATGTTTGACCTTGAAAAAACACAAACAGGAGCACGCAATGTAAACAATAACAAACACGTTTCGTTTGGTTGACCATTCTGTGCCTTGCCCCGAAGTTTGGTTGTCGGAGTCCCGAGTTATAATTGAAAATGTTCACGGTAGTCGAGCTCGTAAATGTGTCAAACGCGTTCTGACCTGAAATCCCTTTGGCCAATTGTCGCACTTACATCAATTTTCAGGGAGTGACAAGATAGCACGACAAGATTGAAACTTCTTTGACAAAAAAAGCTTATACTTTTTTCGGGTTTTATGGAATATCTCAGGATTAAAATCGAATTTTGGGGATCTGCACAAAATGGCTTTATTAACTCAATTTGACCCACAATGCACATACGACAAGTTAGCACGACGGCGACGATACATTAATTATAAGAATAAGGTCGAATTACAAAGGAAATCAAAAGAGTTAATTTATTTTAGATTAAATTAGTTTAGCTTCATAAACCGATGTGGAAGAAGAAATTTCTTATTCTTCCCTCTCTTCCATATGTCTTCCAAACAAAAACTAAACTAAACAAATGATGCATAAAAAGATCTTTCTGAAAGTATTTTTTTCTTAAGGGTGCACAGCAACCAAAGAAGTTGTTCTTTTATTCCAAAATTGTCAAACTTACGGACTTATTCCTGCAATAATTAGATTGTAAAAATACTCATACTTTGTTGTATTTTTTGGTCATGATCAGTGTTGCAAATGAGTGATAGAAGAATCTATCATCTGATTATCTCTGCTCCAAAAACATCAGAGAGTGTAGCGACCGTCACTATAGCTTGTGAGATCTCTTCCTGTGTCCTGTGATTCCCAGCGGTGGCATTCTCTCTCTATCACCTTCCCCTCGACTGTGCGCTCTCACCGCTGAGACTCTCAATCTCTCCGAAAACTGAAAAGAAAGAACGCGAGACGGCGATATAAAATATAAGAAAAATCCCGGGAATTATGTCCCGGGAATTCCCGGCATTAACGCATTACTTCGGACACCAATTTGAATTTGATTTGTTGTTGCTATTGTACACCCAAAGGAAAAATATATTTCAAAATCTGCAACAAAATCCATTGCATTTCCTAACAGTTTATGCAGCAAGCTCATAGCTCATTTTTGCCCGCGTGTAAACATGTCAGCGATATGCAGTTCTCACCAACACATATAATGCTGGCGCGTCCCCGAGCAACACAGAGAAGATTATGTTGGTGCTCTGTCCCTCTCAATTCATCAAGCGTCCATGGCGCGGTGGTAGCGTGTCGGACCAATAACCAAGAATTTGATGGTTCAACCCTCTTTTAGATTTTTTTTTCTCAAATGCAATCAATCAGCCTTCGGTAGTGCCGATAATTCATGAGGACAGATTTCAAATAATCGACACCCTCAGTTCGATTCCTTAGGCAAAAATTAGTATCTGCCCATGTAGCAATTTACGTTTTAACACACTTTGGAAGTATATTTCAAGAGTATCTAAGAAAAATCGATCAAAATGCCATTTTATCCGGAATACAGCATTAAAGGCGAGTTAAAGCAGCCTTTAGTGTAAAATGGACCAATTTAGGAGGTTATCAAGAGCTGTTACCAGGAGTTGTTTGAAACTAGGCAGCTTTGTCGTTAATCTTTATGAAATTCTTCAAATGCTTTTTACTTCCACTTTAAAACTTATCCTCAAAATTATTCTATTTATTACTAAATAGAAGAACTCTTTAAGGCTAAAATAAATAACGTTAATCCTGCTTGCTCTCATTAAATGTCAATTATGCTTTTGGAAGAATAATCAGTTCTACATTTTATTTCGTAAAACCTTTTTATTCTTTATAAATATTCAATCACAAATGCTGAATAAAAACGAACGTAAGTCAAAATTGGTATTTATTTTATAACAATATAACTAGTATGACTTTTCACAGCTTTTCTAATCGTAAAGTTTGTGCCACACAAATTTCACTGGTCAATTTTCTGAGATACCTCGAAAAAATATGTATCGGAGGTTGAATGATTCAAAATAACATTGATTTTTTTTATTTTTATCCCAGGAATATTTCTTGATAAGCAGCAATAATCAGCATGGCTCCCATTTTTGCCTGATTTTTTTTTTTCATTTTAATATGGCTGATCTTATAAAATCTATTCTGTCTTACCCAAGGCAGTTATAAAAGCATTTTTCTAGAAAAGCTCCTGTTCAATGTTCATGCTTTTATAAGAGCATTGTTTCTTGAGCAGCTCTTGTTTAAGATTAAGCAAGAAGTTTTATTCTGCAGTAAGCTTTAAAGTGGTTTTATTCCAGATAAATGGCGTAGTATTACGACCGCAGGGCATGCACGTTTTTTTCGCAGAATGTAGTGCTGAAAATGTTATTTCGTCATTTAATAAAAACAAAGATTCCTTTTTATTTCAATTCCATTTTATTCATCAATAATCAACTTTTGTTCCTCACATGAGGGTATGACACGCCGCATCCGACTGGTTCTCGACAGCCCTTTTGCTGCTTCCATCGAGACGTCTAACAGGGAATGTTGAACACTCATTTCGACCCTGCGTGCCGGAAATTCTTGCGCTTGTGAAGGTTTTTACGGATCGACCGATTGGACGCCATACTGGCGCCCGTAAAACATGGTCAACGTGCTGCTTGATCTTGCCGTGTCTAAAGTATGTTTTTTTGGCAACGCATCACGCACTTTCACTCGCTCACGCACAATTTTTTCACAGTGTATATTGTTACGTTCGCGTAAAATCCGTTTTTTACGAAAAAAAAAATCATGATTCTTGGGATGACTCCCGAGATGCATTGTTACTGAATTGACCGATTGCGACTTGATTTGACAGATCAAGTTCAAACAATCTGGAATTATGCTTTCATAAATCGAAGTGGTTTGATTGGAGTTTCTTTGCAGTTAATATGGTCTTCAAAATGACCTCTTTAGGATAACTCTAAGGGAACAATATTCCATATTGTTGAAGCACTCTTAAATATTGATTAAAGATAGAGTTAAAATTTTCCAGCGTAATCAGAATGTTTTATCAAATGATCAAATGAAAACCAAGAAGTAATTTTTGAAACTTTTATAAAAACTGAAGCAGAAGCATTTTGCTTGTTACTTGGGTGTGCCAATTTTGAGGCATATCGGTTAAGGTTTAAGGATCGTTTTAAATCATTGAAGTTTACGTGGGAAACTCGCCAAAATGTTTGCAGAAAAACATCGTTTCTGTATTTTTCTGCCATGTGGGTTCCGCCCAAATTGTTCAAGTCTGGAGTTTTTTTTGAAAAGGTCCAATAAACCAAGTTTCCAGTTTTTGCTTTTTGGGTGTTTTTAGAACCGCCTTGAGTCAGGGTTATTGAAAAACACCCAAAAAGCAAAAACTGAAAATTTGATTTATTGGTCCTTTAAAAAAAAACTCCAGAAGTGTAAGATTCTGTCGCGACCACAAATCGAAAGTGACAAAAACTGATCTGACATATCCTACCTTTTGTTTACTTCCACACCAATCGCTACAGAATACTCTCTCTTTGCTCTCCCTCTCACTCCAATCGGGTAGTACAGCGAATGGTTCAGAGAGACCGATTGCGCTATGTCGGTCAGTCGCTGAGTCGAAATAGTTTGCGATCGGCTTTGCTTGGCTCAGTAAATAAACTGCATAAAATCTATGTTATCAAAAATGTTTTGCAATTTTGTTGATATCACGACATCAAAGACACATTTAAAGCAATTTCCATCATGCCCAATACACATTTACGGCAAACTGTGGTAGTGCAGGCCAAAAGAGCGCCGAGCTGGTGTGTTGATAGATTCTCTCCTCTCTGAACGTATTCGTCTGTGACTCGGGTCGACGACCGGTCTAAGCAAAGAGATTCACGAAGTATTTGTGTCGCTGGGAGAAGCGATTGAGCGAGTCACTGGCAGCCTGAGTGTCGTGTTCGCTCGCGAATGGTTGCGAGCTCCAGTCGGCAAAGATTTTCTCGACGATGAGTGAACGATTTCTGATCTTCGAACTGAAAATCAGGACCCTTGCATTCTAATGTTTACAAATTCGTCACCGTAGAGTTACCGGATTTGCTTACAGGATTTCTATCCGTGTTGTTCTTATTCAAACCGTAATCCTGATTCGTAACAGGTGGTGACAAAAATCGTGTTTTTTCCTTTATTGTTTGTTTAACTGTAATAAAAATATATATTTTTGCGATTCAAGCTGGATTCTTCCCCACTTGTCTTCCAGGCCCAGTTTTGAACAAATGAATTTTAACGTCCATCACATGCGAGAAGCTGGCAACACTTTGCACGGTTCGTGACGTGACTCGGGAATGGTTTGCCGTCACGACAGCTTCTGACTCGAACTTGGGTGTTCCTGAGCCCAGCCGTGTGGGAATTTAAAGGCCGGTCCAAAACAGGACCCTTCACCCTGTTAAAATTGTACGGAATGCCTGCCAGCATCGCCAGCTCGTTACTATGATAAGTGGATTAGCGCGGCTTCATTCGAATTCCGAAAGGGGGACAACACATTGAACCAGCAGAATTTGATGGACGAACCTACCAATGGATGGGCTGGACCCGTATTTGCTCAAGGGCTTCACGCCAGAGAGTCAAGTGTAATGTTGCGCGGATGATTGGCGGAAAACTTTTCACGATCGGAAATCCAATTGTCTAGGGATTAAGGCCCTTTTGTTAAAATTTGTAAAAAAGGGCTCTTGATTGCTGTAAGCGCTTTGCAATTCAACTCTGCTTCTGACGGGTTTCCAAGTTTTTTTTTACAAATATTTTCAGAAAAGTGGATGTTGGAGCTTTTATGCTCAAAATTTATTTATTTTTCTCTAAAACAAAAAAAAATACTAACCTGTCAAAACCTGTTGAAGCTCTCAACCTTCAATTTCGACTCAACATAGGGTAATCCAAATACCAGCTAGCTAGCAGTACTAAAGTGCCCTTACTTATGTCTTGATCCGCTTTTGAACCAACTTGAAGCACCTCGTGGCAGACGTGGTAGAAAAATTGAAAATTTGTTTCAGTCACGTATTAGCAATTGAAACCGTAACGAAGCCAGGCCAGCATACATAATCTACACTGCTGAGCGCCGGGCTGCCAAAGCTGCCCGTGGCCACTTGTGCATGCAAAGTAAATTTTTGTTTTGTGAATTGTCTCCCAAGCTTGCGTGTGTTTGTGTTTCCCCCCCTCCAGAAAGGATCTAGAAATGATTCAGAAATGCATGCAAAATTCTCACATGCTCCGATCCGAAGTCAGTTTCGGTTGAAAATTTACTGTTTGTTGTGTGGGATCTGTTGTGTTCTAGCTGTTTGAAATGCAAAACGAAAATTGTTACACCTGGGTACTGTCCTAGCATCTCTCCCCCTCACCAGAACAGCAAAAAGGTATATAATTTCCAAACAATATTGGGAGTAAAAAGTGATGTGACCATTTGTTTGAACGACCGTTCGATTCTAGCTGCATATTTGATAATCCACCTCTCCATTAATGTTCGTAGAATTTTGAAACTTTCCCACAACCGGTCTCTAGAGAATAGAGAGAACCCCCTTAAAATTCATTGTTCTGACAGGCCCCAAAATTGAGTGCCACATTCATAATTTAGGGGAACCCAGCTATAGGGTCCGTGTTGAACCACCCACCCGCCCCTTCCGATGCAAACTTCTAGCACTTCTGGTGGTGCTGCTGATGGGGAACATAACATTGACCTACACTAACCCCCGTCCAAGTTCATGTGAGGGGAGATAAACATGGGCTCGAGCTTGACCTGGGACGTTTAACCAACTTTGAGGTTTTCTCTGGGAGTATCGTGATGAGTTTGCTGCAACATTTGAACTTTAAAGTAATGCTACTTAATTCAACATTTTGAAAATATAATTTAAGACAATCAATCATTGGAATTCAATTTTCAGTAACAAACTATGTGAAAGTCAATTAAGTTTTTTTTAAACTAATTTGAGCAACATTGCTTGACAGACAACTTTTCGATATTTGTATCATTCTCTGAGCCGACTTATGGAATTTATGTTAGAAACATTTATTTTTTTTATTTTGATATTTGTCATTTTTATGTTGAACTAAATGTTCAGTGTAAAAATTTTGTAGGTGTGGATACGGACTACACTGAAAAAAATGATAGGGGCAGGGGAGGCAGAATGGCCCATGGAGGCAGAAAGAGCCACCCATGGTTTTGGGCTTTAGAATGGATATAGACCAACTTTCAGGCAAGGGTCTTATAAAGACTAATTGTATTTTTCGAATTATGAGCAAAAATGTAAATTTATTGACAAAACCACGCGAATGTTGTTTATTTCGAAGTTCTTAAATAAGCTTTCTCGAAAGTTAGATTGTTTGAAAAAGTTTGTTCAATGTTTATAATGTTACCAGGAGCTATTACGAAGGTAATCAAACAACAACGGAACCTTCAACTCATTTAGAGGCTTGGTGGTGGAAGTGTTAACTTAAAATCCACTTGGGGCTGCCTTGTGTAACAGGTCGTATCGAGGTGCTCCGATTTGGATGAAACTTTCAGCGTTTGTTTATCTATACATGAGATGAACTATGAGGCCTCTACGACAAAGGGAAGTGGGGTAAACCGGGCTTTGAAGTTTGAGGTCCAATAATGTTAAAAAATCTTAAAATTGCTCGCATTTCCGTAAAACTTCATCAGTTCCAACTCTCTTAGATGCATTTGAAAGGTCTTTTGAAGCACTTCAAAATGTGCCATAGACATCCAGGATTGGTTTGACTTTCTCTCATAGCTTTTGCAAATTACTGTTAAAAATTGATTTTTTTAAAACCTTAATATCTTTTTGCAACAGCCTCCAACACCAATACTCTTACAACTCCAAAACTTCTAACTAACGTGAAATTTTTCGAGGATTCCGAATGTGACAAAATTGAGATCAAAAAGTACCGTCTTTCTGGCCTACAGGGCAGAAAATAACGTTGTAGAATGTTTGCTATAGAGAAATCCAAAAACAATGAGAAAAAATTTATCTTTATTCGACCTCAAACTTCAAAGCCCGTGTTACCCCACTTTCCTTTGTCGTAGAGGGCTCATATTTGGCATGAGTTCATCTCATGTATAGACAAACAAACGCTGAAAGTTTCATCCAAATCGGAGCACCTCGATATGACCTATAGAACAAAGCGAGCAATATTTACAAATACTGCCTCTTAAATTGATTATGTCGCTCCCGGTAGGTTTACAAATCACGTTTAATGCAACATTAGTTTTTTTTTGTTGTTTTGATGCTTATTTGTAAAAATAGTGTCTTATTTCAACATATTTTAACTATTTCCAAAAATGCTTGTTTTGATATGTGACTATTTTCATAAAAGTGGTCTAACTCTATGGAAACTATGTTAGAAAGGCCCCTTACTTCATTTATTATCTCCCTTCAACGTTTTATTAGACAAAATGGCTTGTTGTCTAAGGTGGTCTATTCTGCCCCGCACCTTGAAAAAAAAGCCGAAAAACTTTTTTTTTAAATTGCATAAAAAATAGTTTTAAGCTAAAAAATTTCATCAAACAAGTATGTAACATTGAAGGGAACATCCCAAGGCATAAGCCTACTACACTGAATTCATAAATTTGTATGTCATTCTACGGTTTTTGGCGCATTTTACTTAGGCGGGCCATTCTGCCCCCTATGCCCCTACACGGTAAAAAAAAAATGTTGGTGATTTTTTATTTTACTTTTTGTCACTAAAACTTGATTTGCAAAAATACACTTTTTTACTTTTTTTTTTATTTTTATATATGTTTGCCAATTTTTCCAGGATGTGCGAAAAATCTTTGACCGAGTTATGAATTTTTGAATCAATACTGATTGCTTCAAAACATCGAAATACTGGTCGCAAAAAAATTTCAACTTAATTTTTCGATGTAAAATCAAACTTGCAACCAAAAAGACCTTTTGTGAAATTTTTATAAGGTGCATCGTTTTCAAGTTAAATCTATTTTTAGGTGACTGTTTTAAAAAAAAAGTAGCAGTTTTTCTTTTTATTAATTAGTGCACATTGCCCAAATCAAACCATCCACATTAACGACCCTCGGGTCTTTTGTGGTCTCTATTGCAAGTTTCTGCTCGAACCTAGGAGTCCGAAGGCTTGAATGGGGAGAACACCCAAACCTCTTTTTACTCCAAGGAACCTTCCACCCCAGTGTTTGAACTGACGACCTTTGGATTGCGAGTCCAACCGCCGCCAGCGATTCCACCGGAGTAGGTTTGGTTTGGTGTGTTTTTTGTACTTATGGCATTGAGACTTCTCCTACACCTGGAATGACTTAACGGCCTAGCAACAACCAAGGCCGGGACCGACATTTTACTTCCTCATCCGATGGAAGGTTGCAGCAGATGGGAATCGAACCCAGAATCATCCGCTTACAAAGCGGACAGCGTAACCATTCGGCCACGCACTGCGCACATTGCCCACTTTTGAAAAAAAAAAGTTTTGAAATTGCGTTTTTGAACTTTGTTGGTACAACCCTTAGGTGCTGAGATATGGCCATGCAAAGGTTTAAACACAGGAAAATTGATGTTTTCTTAGTCTCGCCCAAACAACTTACCATTTTCTAATGTCGATATCTCAGCAACTAATGGTCCGATTATTAATGTTAAAATATAAAACATTCGTGAAATTTCGAAAAAAATATTTTCAAAATTTTTAAACCAAGACTAACATTTTAAAAGGGCGTAATATTGAATGTTTTTTACTAGTATTGTAATTACTTATATATACACTTCAATCTAAACAAGGACAGCTTAAAATTGATAGTTTTGTTCATTGTGGTTCTTTGGGTTTCAAATTAACCATAATTTTTAATCCAGTGTGATTTAATCTAATCTAATCTAATCTAATCGAACACAAGCGCAGCCAGTCCGAAGAAAGCATCCTGGAAGAACTTGGGGTTATTTTTAATCCAGTGTGATTTAAATTAAATAAGTTTCTTATCAATGTACTCCTATTCCTTTACAATTTTAGAAGTTTTTTTCTTGCTTTTGTGCCTTAGTTATAAAAATAATTGTTCCAAAATGGATTATGATGCAACAATCAGCTGAAAGGAACTCCAAAACTCTGTTGTGAACGGCATAAGAACTGATTTTATCTTGATTATTCAATAATAAAACCGAATTGAAATCGAAATATATTACTTTCATTATTTTTTAAAAAATATTGAAACTGTCTATAAATTACCAGAAACGAAACCAAAATGATAACAACCAATGCAAATTTTTGATAAGTTTAGAATTTCATGTTTTATATAAAACATGTATTACAAATTATCCATAAGCCACAACCGCCAACTGGGGAAATCGGGACTTCAATCTGAATAGGTCTAAATTTAATAGCAATAAATTTTGAAATCAGTTTACAGTGTTTGCTCCTGTTTTAACCAAAATCAATAAAAAAATAAAAAATAGCTTTAAAAGCTGTCTTAATTCGTTAATTCTGTCCTGGAATGCTCCAGATGCCGGTGTTTGATGAAAAATAATGAAATATGGTATTGTTTTTAGTTTAAAAGCATAAATAATCGAAAGTTGTTTTAAAAATAAACAAAATAAGATAGAAAATATCTTAAGTGCTAGGCATTTTGCGGATCTGTAAACAAAATTTTTAACAATTTTCCCTAATGAGTCTGATAGGTATATGCCGAATACAAATTTAAATACTTTAAAATTCTTAACAATCCCTAAGTATTCAACTGTTCAATCTATTTCCTCAATCAAATCTGCATTTCCATACCATAATTGGTGCGTCCATACCCGTGATGGACGCACTTATTACATCATACTCGGATGCTAATTATTTTATAACACAAGAAAAACTAAAAACAAACTGGGATGACTACAAATTTAAAAGTTTAAAATTTACAAAATTCATTAGAAAATAAATCCAAAAAGTTTGAAAAGTCGTTTTCTGAGTACCATAAACCGGGGTGACATTGATAGAAATATTTTTCAAATATTATTAAACTGGTATTTTTAAAACATGTACGTGTACAGCAGAGCTTAAAGATTTTTCTAAAAATGTATGTTCAAAAACTGGGAGCACTTTGATAGTAATTAAATTTCAGCCTAAAAATGAAAAAAAAAATGAATTTATAACGTCATATAATATTGATGACCAGTGACGTTTTTCAATGTTTAATTTGAAAAACTTTCAATTAATCGTCTACTGCTCAATTTTTTTTTCGATTTTCCCGTGTTCAGGAGGTCATTTTGAGCATTTTTTTTCCTACGAAAAACTTTACTTCTCTTGTTTTATATTTTTCTTGTTTCGTTTTCAGGATTTAAATTAGCATTTATCTTGTTTGTTTTATGTTTGTTTTGGGTAGTATTTGACCTATTCTACCACCTCCTATCATTACATTTTGGCTTTCTAATTTTTAATTTTTTACATACAATTTTAATTTTTGAAAATAGTTTGGAGTTTCAAAAACCTAGCTTAATATTTGAAAAAGATCGAATGAAAACTTTAAATGTGGTTTTGGAGGTCTTGGGACCAAGCAATACCAATATTGATATAGGACAATTTTACAAAACAAATGCTAAAATTTTAAAGTTTCATTAACACGATTCCGCTAAAACGGGGGAATGATGATAACGGGGGAAAAATCAACTTGTACAACTTGGTTTATCAACTCTTAGTAACATTTTTATATATGTGGTGCATTGGCACCAAGATCAACAAACACACCGATACGATATAATCTTGGTAAGCCAACGTAGCGGGGGGAGATAAACCATTGTAGCGGTGGATAGGGAGACGTGTACGGAAAGCGAGAGAAGGCAGACGCGCGGCGGAGAACCGTCGTGGATTAAAGTTTGAATAAAGAGTTTAGCTATCACAAATTGGCGACGAGGATGGGATTGCGGAATACATCACGCGATTGGTAAGATTTTGTTCTTCATCGTTGAATGTTTTTTCTTCCAGCGTCAAATTCTGCGGGGCGGAGCCCCTCCGTATGCTTTGACCTGTTACACACACACACACACACACACAGTGATGCCAAACGGGTCCGGCACCGGAAGGAGTGGTCGAAGAGAGTGAAAACTCACACGCCGTGGCTTCGAGCCGGGAAAATTGGTCAAAGGCCTTGGGCCGGCGACGAGACTTCGAGTCAGAAACGAAAAGACTGGACTCGGAATCGAGTAGAGGCTTCGAGCCAGGTTACAACAAAGGCCCTGAGCCAGATGTTGGAAAGGCCTAGAGCCAGGGAAAGTTGGTTAAATCCACAAAAAAAAGAAGAAGAAAGAAATTGAGCTGAGTTGTCAAAACAACAGGCCACCCAGGCTGACAGACATTTCTCTGTGACAGCATTCGGAAAAGTCTGCGATTAAAAGTTCTATCGACAACTTGGCAACCCAGCCAACTGTCAAGCTGAAAACAGACAACGAAACGAGAACCAGATGTAAACATTGTGTAATCGAAACAATTTTGTGTTGTTACAGATAATACATGATTTCGAGTTACCAGAAGGCTTACTGAAACAAGGGTTTCGGGTAAAATCAGACTGACCGGTAAGAAAAACAACATTTGAGTTGTGTAAACTGTAAATACATGAGTAAATGACATTGTAGGACGAAAGCAGAAAAAGCGAAGTCAACTGAGTGCGCTGTCAACTAGTGGAGCGATATCGATTAGCCCAGGTAATTTTTACAGTCTGACGAATGCATGAGAAAAAGCTGAGAAAGTTGTGATTTCAGCAAGCACCATGGACAAGTTTGACATCCCGCCGTTTAAGTTCAAACAAATGCCGCCAAATGAAGTGCGCGAGGAGTGGACTCGCTACAAACGAAACTTCGAGTACATGGCTCTGGCGAACGCAGTGACGAATAAGACCAGGCTGAAGCATATCTTCCTCGCCCGAGCTGGAGTCGACGTCCAAGACGTGTTCAGCAGCATTCAGACGCTGACGTCGAAGAGCGCCTGGGCGTCGACCCGTTCAGAATCGCTATCAACAAGCTGGACGAGTACTTCGCACCTAAGCAACACGAAGCCTACCAGAGATTCTTGTTCTGGTCACAGAAAATGAAGGACGGAGAATCACTGGACAAGTTTATGCTGCGCGCTATGGACTTGGCTTCGAAGTGTAACTTCGGGAATACCCAACAGGAAGCACGAGACATAAGCGTAATCGACAAAGTTATCCAAATGGCCCCTGACGACCTGCGCGAAAAGCTTCTGCAGAAAGAGCACCTGAGCGTTGATTCGGTGACCAAGACCGTTAACGCTTATCAGTCCGTCAAATTCCAAGCGGGACAGATGGCAGGTCACTCGAACCAGCCCAAACCATTTCAAGAGGTGAACGTGGTGAACAATGACGCGACCGGCGCGGTCGGCGAATGCTCGCGGTGCGGCTATCCAGGTCATTTCCACTACGATGAAAGATGTCCGGCGCGGGACCGGACCTGCAAGGTCTGCGGAAATGTTGGCCATTTCGGAATCAAATGCCGTTCGAGAAAAGCTCGAAAGCGCAAGTTCAATGGACCAACTGGACAACGGAAGCGAGTAAAATTCGAGCGGGTGCGAGCGGTGGACACCGAGGAAGAAGGTAAAAGCACTGATTTTATTTTCACGATCGGTGATGGTGATGAGCTCATCTGGGTGACACTTGGAGGCATCGTTGTACAAATGCTGATCGACTCGGGCTGCGAGAAAAACATTGTTGACAGCGGAACGTGGGACAAGTTGAAAAACCAAGGAGTTTCAGTATCGGACATGCGCACGGACTCCCGAGTAAACTTCCGGGCATACGGACACACGGATCCCTAAAGGTCAGCCGGGTATTCGAGGCATCCATCGCGGTGGGGGACAACGGTGAACGTGCCAAGACGATGGCAACTTTCTACGTGGTGGAGGGCGGTCAACAACCTTTATTGGGCCGCGCCACAGCGAAAGTGTTGGGTGTGCTGGTGTTGGGATTACCTAGCACTCGTCCCCGGAGCTGTACCAGATGAGCTGCGAGCAAAAGCGGCCGTTTCAAAAATAAAAGGCGTCAAGGTAGTCATACCAATTGACCCGACGGTATCACCCGTCGCGCAACATGTCCGACGCCCACCCCTGGCGTTGCTTGATAAAATTGAATGTAAGATTGATTCTTTGCTGGCCTCGGACATTATTGAACCTGTTGAAGAGTACAGTCCGTGGGTGTCGCCGCTGGTTGCCGTGCTGAAGGACAACGGAGAGATTCGACTCTGCGTAGACATGCGAAGAGCTAATCTCGCAATCAAGCGCGAGTCGCATCTGATGCCCACATTCGAAGATTTTCTTCCTGAAGGAAGCACGCGTGTTCAGCCGTTTGGACATCAAAGATGCCTTCCATCAGCTGGAGCTGGACGAGTCATGCCGTCAAATTACGACGTTCATCTCTCACAAGGGGATGTTCCGATACAAACGGTTGATGTTCGGACTTTCGAATGCATCTGAGGTTTTCCAAAAGATCGTGGAACAGATGTTGGCAGGATGTCCGAATGCCTTGAACTACATTGACGACATTTTGGTCTACGGCAAGAATGAGGAGGAACACGACGCGGCGTTGGCAAAGGTGATGGACAAACTGAAGGCGAAAAATGTGCTGCTCAACCACAAGAAGTGCGTTTTCAGGGTATCCGAGGTTGTGTTCTTGGGTCACCATATTTCAGGAACGGGTATTCGGCCAGCAGAGGAGAAATTAAGCGCGTTGAAATCGTTTCGAGCCCCGCAGACCGTCGAAGAGCTCCTTTCTGGGCCTCGTTACGTACGTTGGCCGTTTCCTTCCGGATCTGGCCACAGCTACGGTTGCTTTAAGAAAGCTCACGCACGCCGGGGAGAAGTTCCGCTGGGAGCAGGAACACGAAAATGCCTTCCAGAAGGTGAAGCGGTTGATTTGTGATCTGAAGACGTTGCGATACTTTGACCACAAGCTACGAACCCGTGTGATCGCTGACGCATCTCCCGTGGGACTGGGAGCAGTACTTGTTCAATTCACGGACTACAGAAATGACTCGGAGGTGCGGGTGATCGGTTACGCTAGTAAAAGCCTCAGTCCAACCGAAAAGAGGTACTGCCAAACGGAGAAAGAAGCCCTCGCATTAGTGTGGGCAGTTGAGCGTTTTTCGGTGTACTTGCTTGGACGTCATTTCGAACTAGAAACGGATCACAAGCCGCTGGAGATTATTTTCTCTCCCAGTTCGAGTCCGTGCCCTAGAATCGAGCGTTGGGTCCTGAGGCTGCAAGCATACCGGTTTGCAGTTAAGTATCGGAAGGGCAGCAGTAACATCGCAGATCCGTTCTCGAGGCTGTGCACGCTGGATGAAGGCGTGGACTTCGACAGCGACAGTAAGTTTCTGGTGTTGGCAATCGCTGAGTCAGCAGCTATCGATACGAACGAACTGGAGAAAGCCTCACAGGGAGATGGAGAGCTGGCAGCAGTCCGCGAGTGCGTCCGTAGCGGCGTATGGAACCAACCTGATGCTAAGCCGTACGAGAGATTCCAGGGGGGAGCTCGGCGTGCTGGGAGAATCACTGCTGGTTCGAGGGTCAAAGCTAGTTGTTCCGCGGGCGTTGCGACCGAGGATGCTCGATCTCGGACATGAAGGTCATCCGGGAGAGACAGTCATGAAGCGTCGGCTAAGAGATAGGGTGTGGTGGCCTAACATGGACGGTGACATCGTTAAACACGTAACAGGTTGCGAGGGATGCAGACTGATCGGCCTGCCGAGTAAGCCCGAACCGATGTGCCGCAGGGGAGCTTCCGACGAAACCATGGGTGGACGTCGCAATCGACTTCCTGGGTCCGTTGCCGTCTGGAGAATACCTGCTAGTGATCGTGGATTATTACAGCCGGTATAAGGAGATCGAGGTAATGAAGCACATAACCGCTGAGGAAACTACGAAACGGCTGCACAGGATATTCACTCGTCTGGGTTTTCCGGTCACTATCACTCTGGACAATGGCAGACAATTTGTGAGCACACATTTCGATCATTACTGCAAGCAACATGGAATATCACTGAACTACTCAACTCCTTACTGGCCACAAGAGAACGGCCTCGTCGAGCGCCAGAATCGATCCCTGATCAAGCGACTGCAGATCAGCCACGCTTTGGGACGCGACTGGAAAGAGGATTTGGCGGGCTATTTGTTGATGTACTACACGACTCCACACTCAACAACGGGAAGACGCCGACTGAGCTGTGCTACGGCAGAACCATCAGATCGAAAATTCCCAGCTTGATCGACGTGGAGTCGACTCCTAATGACGAGGACTTCCGGGAAAGGGACCGTTTGCTGAAACAAAAAGGGAAAGAATTGGAGGACAAGAAACGCCACGCCAGACCATCTGATCTACAACCGGGAGACACAGTCCTAATGAAAAATGTACTTCCGGGCAACAAGCTGACAACGGCCTACAGTCCAAAGGAACATGTCGTTTTGAGCAAGGAGGGCAGTCGCGTCACCGTGCAAGACAAGGAGTCACGGAAGGTATACAAACGGAACGTCACACATTTGAAGCGAGTGCCAGTCGAGGCACCGAGCGAATCTTCGGTGGCGGGAAGTGTGGAAGCGCCCCAGGAAGATCCAGTGCCCCCAGTCGAACTCAGACCATCACCGGTAGCGGAGGAAGCTCAAGCAGATAATCATTTCAGGAACCGACGCGAAGTGAAACGACCAACTAGATTCAGGGACTACATTGTTTCTCACCTAGTTGACGATTAGAGTCTAGAAAGAAAAGGAGATGTGGTGCATTGGCACCAAGATCAACAAACACACCGATACGATATAATCTTGGTAAGCCAACGTAGCGGGGGGAGATAAACCATTGTAGCGGTGGATAGGGAGACGTGTACGGAAAGCGAGAGAAGGCAGACGCGCGGCGGAGAACCGTCGTGGATTAAAGTTGGAATAAAGAGTTTAGCTATCACAATATATATTTTTTAATAAAACTTTAAATGTTTTCCTGCCATCAAAACCGATTTTGTTGCAAAAAATTGAAGACCAATTTACTTGGAGAGTATGCAAATAATCCTATCTATCAATTATTGTAGTTGAATAACTACCACAACTTTTTAAATATTTCAAAAATAACTTCTTAAGGTTCATTGAACACTTTTCTACCAAGCTCAATAGAATTCCGTGCCATTATGTTTGAATCTTATATGCTTTTTTGCAAAAAAAAACTTCAGCTTCTCAATATTACCCCGGTTTACGGAGCAATAACTAAAAACTACTGAAAAAAATAGATTTGTTCCCCACAACACGGTTTGTAAAAACAACATGAGTCAAACAACATTGTCTTTTTTTATTATTTTTATGAAACTTTGTCTATCGAATCCATGTGTCCAAATAAGCTCAAATAATATTCGCAAACCTTTATCTCGAAATTCATGACTGACCCACGTAGCCTAGTGGTAAAGATTCCGCCTCGTAAGCGGTGGATCGGGGTTCAAATTTCTGTTCGGACCAACACAACTAATGATCTTTTCCCTTCTGGATTCGATTCCTTAGTATAGGGAAGACACCTTACCCGTGAAATGTTAATGTTTAATTTAACATGTTAACATAAGGTTGATTAATAAACTGTCACTGAATCCGCTTTGTAAATGCCGGCCCCGATACTCTTCACGGGTGTTCCCAACTGGAACAGGAAAAGATTTACTTACTTACTTTATCTCGAAAAGGGATTTTCTGATTGAATTGGTGTCTTCGGGAAAGTTGTAGGGCACGTCCCGAGTAAGGAATACTCGGAAAATAGTCACACACATTTACAAAAACTCGAATTGAAATTACCAAAACCGAGCTGTCCTTGCGAATAAAGAATATTTCCAAAATTTAGTTATTGATTAACAATTGTAGCACCAACGGGGTCAAAACTTACGCGAAGCCTCAAGGGGGTCAAAAAAAAAAGATGAAAATGCAACTTCAACCGGCTGTATCTTGGCGAAAACTCAACCGATTTGGATGATTCTTGTTGCATTCGATCCGGAAGAATGTCAAGAATTATCTCTTACAGGGTAGATCTAAAACAGATGCGTCTACCTTAAGTTATAATAAAAAAGGCATTCCCAACTTTTTTTTTCCAAGGGCTATATTATCCAGTTTTGAATCTTTGATTTTTTACCGATTTTTTTAAACGACTTACATTTTATTTGAGCCAAATAAAATGATTTAAGCACTTTTTGGTAATTTTCATTCTTTGCAAGGCCATATCTCAGAAACCAAAGGTCGATAGCAAATTGTAGGGAATTTTGTAATTGTTCTCAGGGATGGAAAGGGGGGGGGGGGGGGTTACGTTTTTGGCAAAAAAATACCTCTAAAAAAATCAACTTTTTTATATTTTTGTTGGAATTGCTCGAAAAGAACCAATATGTTTGAAAATCTCTGCTAAGAACATTGTACGATTCCGTCGAACAAGAAACACTGTCGGATGATTTGTTTTTACCATAGATTTGACCCAACAGGTGAGTGAGACATTTTTTCTGACGGTTAATGAAAATGTTTGATATAATTCTTTAACAAAACAGCTTCTTTAAGTTTTTGGCTTAAAAATACATTTTTTTCATAAAAATAATTTATTGCTGTTTGCTGTTTAATTTTACAAACTTTCAAATGGTCTGTTATAATTTACAAGCTTGTATAGCCACAAGAACAATATGCACAAAATTGTGAAGCATTTAATGTTAAAACACATTCTCAGAGAAATTTCGCTCCCGACAGGACTTAACATTTTCGTCCTAATGTTTGGAGCTGGCATTTGAATAAAATAGGGAAATTTCCTACTCGCAAACATTTGACGATGATGACGACGACGACGCAGAGAGCAGCTGTGTATTTTCGTGCCTCACACACACACATATGACGAGCCACTTCCTAGTGTCCGTCCGGGGTCCGAGGACGATGGTCAAACACACGGTCGGACACCGGACGGAACGGAACTTCCACGGAAAAGCAGGCCGGCTCTCGCACGGGAGTAAAATTTAAATTAGTTCCTAGTTTTCCTAATGCGATGAGCAGCACGTCATTATCCTTTCCAGGACGAGCTTTCTATTTTGGCGTACGTGTGCCCACGTGGGAGAGAGAGAGAGCGTGTATGTGTGCATGTTTGAGTTTGTATGTTTGTGGTTGTGTGAGTAAGGATGGTTCGCAAACAGCTGGTGAAACTATTGCAATGTATTCTCGGGGGGAGGCTCAACGTAGAATTTTGGAGCGATAATTGTTTTGACAGGCTCTTATGTGAGTTCATAGTTATACTTTATACTTTACTTAGAACTTGTACTTTAATCTGAATACTGTATATTAAATGCATACTAAATTTTCTCTCGAAACGGCAAATAACCCTTAAACTAGACAATTTTTTTGAGAGAATTTTCTCATGATACTCAATACTTAATACTAAATAAATAATATTTTACAATGAATACTGTACAAATTGTCATTTTCATGGATTAACCAAACCTACATGTCCTCAAAATCCTGTCTAAACTGCATGTTTCAAAACTAAAACCTCGCAGATTAGTCCGTACGGAATATTGTTTAATTGAAAAACACGCACGCACAGTCTGTCATAACATGAGAAAACCGAGTTGTGAGTTGTGCTGCGTCTGAGTGCACTTCGCGATTCAATAATTGAAAGCGGACCCCGTCATGCCAACAACACATTTGGTCAGTTGTCAACCTGACCGACGCAACGTCCAAGTTTGAAATGAGCTGGTCGAATTGGGCAGCAGTTCATCAATTTTTGGAACTCTTTTGTAGTAATTTCTTTTGGGGTGTTCAACAAATATTAGAATTTTTTTGAGTAAAAAAATAATTAAAATGAAAATTATTGTGAACAACAATTCAGCTTAGAAGACAATTTCAAGTTAAATTATTGCACAAAATCATTCAAAAATCAATCTACGTCAGGTACTCAGCAAAAAGATGTGAGGTCATGATGTCTATCCATGACCGGACTGAGGTAACCGGCACAGATATTTGCACTCACAGTCGTCTACTTCTGTTGGGCGATATCTGTGCAGACGGTGACATCGATGACGTGATGTGTGCTGTTTGCACGCAATAAATTGAGTCAGAGTTATAGGTTATGACGTTTTATGCTTTGGCATGGGATTTTTTCGCATGAGCATGAGCATGAGAGCATGAGAGATCACATATGGTTGCCCCTCCGTTGCTGAACAGAACCGTAATATCATTTCAGCACTACTGATCATAGACTTCGACTATCAAGTGGTATTTCCCTTATCAACAGCATGTATGAATGCGCTGAAAAGATAAAACACCATGATTGCTAAAGCTAGATCAGTTGCGAATAGGTAACAGTCATTGGCCACCAACGGCGCCCGCCATGTTTGTAGATCTCGATTTTAAGGGACGGGAATGTTAGTTAGCGCAGGTTGCTACTAGGGCAGCTGATTTACTACACCCCACGAGCGCCAGGAACCTGAAAACTTGTTAGTAGGATAGGGTGTTTGGTCAGGATTCATCATAGAAGATGATGATGCGACCCAAAATCATAGTGTTTGTTGAAAGGTATTATATTTTATTCTCAAGGCAAACAATCGGTTGCTGCGGATGAAACATTTTCCGTTTATCTGTTGTTAAATTATAAATGAAATGGTTTAGTCTTAGACAGCCGGCTGTGGAAAGATAGAACCAAAATCATTTGAAATTAATGAATGAAGGATTGAACAGTGCAATTTTTAACTTGAGATGATTTTACGTGTTTTAAATGATTGATGTTTAGTGAGGTACTGGTTAACGTTGCGAACGACGAGTTACAATGTTTATCGAGCTGAAATGGTATGATAGGGTTTTGTTGTTGTTGCACACCGACAACGGACGCAAAAAAATTGCGACCCAACGAAAAGGCATCGCAAATCGAACTGGCTAACTGTCATCGGGACCGCCAAAGCCAGCCGCACCTTCACACGCACGCGAAAGGATGAACGAAAAACACACTGCGAAAAATTTTGCGACCCGACGAAAAGGCATCGCAAATCGAACTCGCTTTGTCATGGGATTTTTTCGGTATATTTACTGTTTTAAAATGTCTATATCTAACTATTGCAGATATTTTTCATTTTGATGTATTGCTCAAATCCTTATAATGAAACTAGAAAATAAAAAAAAATTATAGCATCATTCCGCAAAAACCAAAACCAAAACCAAAACCAAAACCAAAACTAACTAAATCCACCTATGTGATAGATGCCTTCCTCACTTTTTACCAACAATGGGTAACATTGGACACATATTTCAGCCATTTTTTTCAGATCCAGAAAAATAAGTACACATATGGGTCATTCCATCTTAAGCGGAACAGCATTTGAAAATTACCCTCTCCGATTCTGCTCAAATTTGGCAGAGCTGTTGAGACTATCAAAACATGCAAAAATCCCAAATTTCATCCAAATCGGACCACCCCCTTCAGTTTTGTACCCTCTCAAAAAAACGACTTTTTGGCGATTTTTGAGCGAAACCCCTATCTTCAAACGACGATAACTCAGGAACCACAAATCTTAGAGGATCGGTCTTCGACTCAATTTTGAAGGAAATTGGACGTAGAATTCATTTCCGTGATCAAAATTTGGATTAACATATTTTTTCTACCTGTATTGCGCAATTGAAAACTTTAAATGGCCGTATCTCAAAACAGCCCTATTTATTTTTTGAATTTGACCTCACCATCGTATTCCCCGTCCAATTTTACATAAGAATCACTTATCGACAGAAAGGAATATGTTTCGTTCCAGAGATATCGAATTTTAAAGTTTTAAGTATTTGAGATTACCTAAATTAGCTACACTCGCCGCATATGCTAGAAGCACCTGGGCGCGCTGATCAATAACTGCTACCTGGTGTCCTGTAAGATGGATTATTTTTATAATTTTCTACGATTTTGAGATAATCAATACCTTGAACAATCTATTTTTTGTTTAAGGAATATTTATTGAGTAATTTTGAATGCACTGTTTTTCCTGATCTCAGTGACATTGAACCATATTAGGTAAAATTTGAACTTTTAATATTTCTCGCAAATGCTACAACGTTTTTACAACACAATTAAAAAAAATACATTTTTCTATTGTTTTCATATTTTTCCTAATTCCTCATTTCTTCCCACTTTATCAAATTATTTCTTTTATTTGACGCAAGAGCTTGGATGTAGTAGATAAAATAATTCTCATGGGTTCTAGAGCTTTTGGCATGAAAGGTTGAGCATGATGATATTAAACCGATTTTTATATTGTGAGCCAGTTTCATCTGAATAATTGATGTTTTTTTTTCAATTCTGGTACATTTAATTTCAAAAACAAACCGTATAATTCTGATACATGTGGACAGCAGCTGTATCGCCTTCCAAGATTTCAAAATGATTGACAAAAAAAGAAAGATAATTGTTCGGACGGTGTCGAAATCAACACCACTTAATTTGATCTTAATCAGATAATAAATCAGATTAATCTTTGTGATTTTCTTACATTTTTCAGTTTTATACTTTCCAGAAATCCTCTTGCTTAATCATGCTTCACGAGAGTTTTATTCATGTTAATTCATAATTTTTAACACGATAATGTATCGTACACTTTTTCTTAAGTGTTACTTAGAACATCAACTGCAATTTCCTGCTAGCTCTGCGGAAATTCCATTCTGCCCTGTATTGCGTGTTGTTCTTGCTCGGTCCTGTGGGCTATCACATAAATTCACCGTATACTATTTTTTTTTTAATTTAAGATTAATACAGCAGTTTCCTACAATGTTTGTGTGATTTGATAATGATTAATTGGGATGAAATCTTATTTCAATAAATAACCAGGTAGCAGTTATTGATCAGCGCGCCCAGGTGCTTCTAGCATATGCGGCGAGTGTAGCTAATTTAGGTAATCTCAAATACTTAAAACTTTAAAATTCGATATCTCTGGAACGAAACATATTACTTTCTGTCGATAAGTGATTCTTATGTAAAATTGGACGGGGAATACGATGGTGAGGTCAAATTCAAAAAATAAATAGGGCTGTTTTGAGATACGGCCATTTAAAGCTTTCAATTGCGCAATACAGGTAGAAAAAATATGTTAATCCAAATTTTGATCACGGAAATGGATTTTACGTCCAATTTTCTTCAAAATTGAGTCTACGACCGACCCTCTAAGATTTGTGGTTCCTGAGTTATCGTCGTTTGAAGATAGGGGTTTCGCTCAAAAATCGCCAAAAAGTCGATTTTTTGGGAGGGTACAAAACTGGAGGGGGTGGTTCGATTTGGATGAAATTCGGGATTTTTGCATGTTTTGATAGTCTCAACAGCTCTGCCAAATTTGAGCAGAATCGGAGATGGTAATTTTCAAATTTGCATTTTTTCTTGCACACTTCAGGTGGAATGACCCATATATAACTTAAGTGGTCTTAATTCGGGACAGGGTTGCCAGATCTTCAATGTTGTGGACTCGTTGGAAAGGTCTCTTGATTACCTAACCAACGAAGTGTCGGATGATGGATCCGGACATCATTTACATACATTTAAGTGAGACCCGGCTTCAAAAAAGCACATAAATATCACTTAAGTGATCATAACTCGAGACAGGGTTGCCAGATCTTCAAAGTTGTGGACTTGTTGGAAAGGTCTCTCAATTACCTACCAACGATGGGTCGGATGATGGATCCGGACATCGTTTACATGCATTTAAGTGAGATCCGGCTTCAAAAAAGCACATAAATATCACTTAAGTGGTCATAACTCGAGACAGGGTTGCCAGATCTTCAATATTGTGGACTCGTTGGAAAGGTCTCTTGATTACCTAACCAACGATGGGTCGGATGATGGTTCCAGACATCGTTTACATACATTTAAGAGAGATCCGGCTTCAAAAAAGTACATAAACATCACTTAAGTGGTCATAACTCGAGACAGGGTTGCCAGATCTTCAATGTTGTGGACTTGTTGGAAAGGTATCTTAATTACCTAACCAACGAAGTGTCGGATGATGGATCCGGACATCATTTACATGCATATAAATGAGATCCGGATGTATGTGAAAACACATTTTTATACATAACTTTTGAACTAGTTATCGAAACTTCAAACAATTCAATAGCGATGTATGGGACCCTAAACCAACTCGAATGCAACTGGTTTGGTCAAAATTGGTTCAGCCAGTGCTGAGAAAACTCAGTGAGAATTTCGGTCACATACATACATACACACACACATACACACACACAGACATTTGCTGAGTTTTCGATTCTGAGTCAATATGTATACATTAAGGTGGGTCTTTGAGCTTTTGATAAAAAGTTCATTTTTAGAGCAGGATTATATCCTTACCTCAGTGAGGAAGGCAAAACCAAAACCAAGAAATCTAATATTAAGTAATAGCTAAGTACACAAACTAAAACTTGTTCTTTATTCTAAGAATTTGAATAATCACAAAGAAAACTGTGCTCAACTATTTCATCCCTTTCCTATTCATTTCGGTTTCCACCGGAATAATCCCAGTAAACCTTTCATGGTTAATCAAAAATCCCTCAAAAAAGAGAAGCCCCCGTTTTTGCTCCGTCCATCCCCCGAAGGCTTAGTCCGAACCATGAACAGTTTCATTGTCGGTCATCAACCGGTAGAACAAAAAACAGAGTAATCCCCATGTTCCATCCAAAACTACCACCCCCGCCCTCCTCCTTCCCAGTTGGAGAGTATGTAAATGACCACCCCTCCGAAACCAACGGAACCAACGGAAGACCGTCCGAACATTCCGGGTTGTGTGAAGCCCCACCTCACGGGAAATTTGCGCCGCCACCGGCCACAGATTGTGAATAATGAATCAAACAAACACATGCAAATGAATTCATCAAAAACTAACAAAACACCTTGCTCCTCTCTTGTGCAGGTGAATTTACGTGGTTTTTTGGGTTTTTTTTTTGTGTGAGCGGTTTATGTGCTTTGCTTTTGTATGTATGTTTTTTAAATTTTAGCAGTTATGTTTTCTTTAAGTTAGGGTTTCGTAAAAAAATACACAAAATATTTTGAGTTAACAATTTGCGTTCTATTGGAATCCCAAAAAAACTTTTCCAATAAAAATTGCTAGATGAAAAAAAAAAGAAAAGTTATTCTTGAAGCGAAATTGCGAAAACTACATTCTCAGCTGAGAAAATGTTCACGATGAGTAGAGAGTGAAAAAGGGAGGGTGGGTGGAAAATCAATCAACATATTGGTGACTCAAGTTTTCCTTTGAGCAAAAATTGCACCCTTGCATTGTAGAAATGCGGAATGTTTTGCAGCAATAGTTGAGTGTAGTATGGGAGCGATTGCAATTTGCAAAAGGATTTCATACATTTTTGTTCTCTCTGACGATTACTGGGGGCACAGCTGCTGGTTTTCCAGAAAATTGCACTTCTCGAAACAATGCATCGATTCATCAAGGAATACTTGCATCGTTGCTTGTATTTTCAATTTGAAAGGAACCCTTTTTTCACAAGTAATTCCCAAGTAAGATTTGTTTGCTGATTTGTTGGGCTTACAAGTTGGAAATTGCTCTCATCAGATCGAACTTTTTAAAGCTGAGACAGACAATTTGTTTAATCAACACAAATTGGAAACCTTTTCATAATTTCTAAGAAATGTTTACACAAACCACACTTGAAGTTTCATTAGTGCCATTTACGGCCTACAAGAGAAATAAACTTGTTCAGCATAAATCACTTATTGTGTTCTTCCGCCCCCCCCTGCATGCATCAATTTGCAACTGCTCGGATGAAACTAGAGCTCATTCGTTCTGACGTGGAGATTAATCAAGTTCCACCATCAGCCCATCAGAGCAGTGAGCTACTAGATATGTTCCCTTCTATGCTAAACCCTTCTACACAACCGTAGAGAGGGACGGCAGTAGGAGAAAAAAATCTATGATTGATATCCGTGTAATTATTCAAACCCTCTTACTCTGTTTGAGCCGATGAGCTTCTAGCACTAATCCCCCCCTCCCGGTGTGGCACAGATTCATGCTCGGATAAGCGATTTACTAGGCTGGTTCGATTCAAATCTCAGAAACTTCATAAATAATAAAAATAAAATGTGCCAAATTGTTTGTTGCAAAATTTACAGCTCCGATTCTTCGTCGAAGGATTGACACCACAGTTGAAGCATTTCGCGTTGGCGTCCTCGTTGATTGCGTTGCAAGCTTGAGTTTTGTGCTCACCTCCGCAGGTTGCACAACGGCTCTTGATGAAATAGTTCCTTCCACCATGTCCAAACTGTAAGCAGTTCGAACATTGCGTTACGTCACGGTGCATTGGACGATAACGTTCCCAAGTCACGATGATGTTGAACATTGCCCGAACTGCTTTCAGCTCAGACGGCGTTGTCGATCCTTTCTCGAGATGAACCAGGTACAGTTGATCACGATACTTGATGTCCTTGTTGTGTCTCGTCATCTTGAGGACTTCGATTACGTACAGGTCATGGAGAACTTACTTAATTTTTTTTTACCTGAACCGTCAGGGCTGTAGTATTCAATCTCTGTCTTGTTCAAGAAATCCCGAACGTAGTTGTAATTTTTTCTGGTAGGTAGCAGAATTTTGAGTCCATCAGCGCACAAGCGAATGGAAACTCGTAAAGCACCAGATTTGATAAACCCGGTCAGCTTGTCAACTTTCGCACCGAGTCCACGAGTGAAGATTTTTTTTACAAAAATGGGTGGCAACTTTTCCCGTCGTTCAAATTCTTCTTTCTCGCTCACATCCACAGACAGGGTAGCGAACTGGTTTCCAGACGAATTTTGAGCGTCCATGCCCTAACTGCCTGGCTTTGCAGGTAGCGCTTCGGCATTCTTTAGCTTCTTCAAATCTGCCAATCCTGCTCGTGAGAACCGCCTTTTCAGCAGTAGGGGGAATATACCCTTTCTAATCAAGCACATATCTTCGTCATATGAAGAGTTTGATGCTTGATTAATGCTCCAAAAATGCTATTTAGGCTATAAACTAACCAGCAAAAGCACCGCCTTAAGTAAGCACGCAAATGTATGCCTCCTACTGGCCAAAAATATCAAATGTAAACATAATTTAACTTCAATTTACTTAATGAAACCAAATAAAAAAATCACTAACTTTAGCTAAATTTAACTCAATTTAACTAAATTGAACAGAACTTAATTTATTTTTGCTAAATTTAGCTTATTTCAAATCAATCTAAATAAATTAAACTTCATTTAAAATAAATAAATTTAATTTTAAATAATTTAACTGAATTTAAGTAATAAATTTATTTTTATTAAAAATAACTTGCCTCAATTAAGCTTATGTTAACGAAATTAAACAGTATTTTCTTAATTTAATTTTATTTAAATCAATTTAATTTTATTTTACTTAAATTAACAAATTTTTAATCGATCTAACTTAATTTAAATAAACTTAGCTAAAATTAGCCAAATTAAACACTATTATAATCAAATTAAACTAAATATAAATAAATATAACTAAATATGACATAATTTAACATAATTTATTTAATTAAACTTAATTTAAATGAAATTAATTTTACAAAATTTAATTTAATTTAGGCCTATGCAAATATTAAAAAAAGTTTTTGTCCCTCGGCCCTGGCCGAGGTCAAGGGGGGGGCCAAAAAAATAAAAAAATATAAAAATTTAAATAACAAGCCATAGTCTTCACATTTAAATGAAAAAGTGTTTTAAAATGCATTTTACACTAGTTCAGTTGTTTTGCAATCATTAGTTTTAAAAAAATCTAAGATCTGACAAAAACAAAATTGTATCGAAAAAAAGGTTTTGCATCGAAAATTTTCAAAAAATCTTAAGATTTTTTAATAAACCCAAACATGCTAAAAATGATTTTAAACGCAGAAGAATGTATTTTAATTTGATTTCAGCTGGTTGCACTTGAATTTTCATTGAAATTTTGAAGTTTATTGTAAAAATATTTTTTTTGCCCCCTGATTTTTCGGGCCAATTTTGAAGACAAAACTTTTAAAAATATTTGTACCAGCCTTAGACAAATTTATTTATATCAAAAAAAATCAAAAATAAATTTACTAAATTTAACCATGTTTTAAAAAATTTAACTTATTGTTACTCTATTTAACTTAATTTAGCTAAAAAAAACTAAGTTATAAATTAATTCACAAAATTTGGCAGAATTCAGTTTAATTTATCTAAGTTTGACTTATTTTAACAGAATTTAGCTGAATTTAATTAAACTCAACGAAATTTAACTTAATATAGCTAAATTTAACAGAATTTACTACATTTTTTTAAATTTCACTGATTTTAATTAAATTTTATAGAATTTAAATAAATTTAACTTAATTTAACCATGTATAACAAAATTAACTGAATTTTAAATTCAGCCAAAATTTAGTTGATTTAACTAAAACAGACTTTATCAAACTAAATTATAAATAAATCAACTTAATTCAACCATGTTTCACCAAATTTGATTTAAAGTAGTCAATTTATCTGGAATTAGCATATTTTAACTTAATTTAACTAAATGGAATTACCATTAACAAATGTTATCTTTTTTAAAATTAGTTTTGCTAAATTAAACTTATTCAACGTTATTTAACTTAGTTTAACAAAATAAATCTAAAATTTTGTAAATTTAACTAAATTTATTTCATTATAAGGTCGTTGCAAATATTTTTCAAAGTTGATGTAGCCCTCCCTTCAAAATCGGTTCGAAAAATCAGGGGGCAAAAACATATTTTTTAAAAAAAAACTTCAAAATTTTAAAGAATATAGAAGTCTAACCAACTGAAAACAATTAATTTTTTTTTTTTTTTAATTAAATATACTTTATTGAATCTTTCTTATAATAATTACATTTGGTTTACATAATAAGTGGTCAGCTGTGGCTCTTCAGCTTTAGTTTGCTTTTCGTGATTTAAACACTGTTCATATTCATAACTTTAAAAGTATATGATTTATCATTTTTGTAACACTAGGTACAATGAAGAAAAAAAAATTAAGAAAACATAACCTAACCTAAAACTAACTTAATCTTACCATAAACTAAACCAATCCTTGAATCAAGGGGTATTCAGATATAGCACATTTTTCCCTGAATTTCAAACATTTTTCTTGAATCTTCTGATCCAACATTTTTACTTCTGCTAATTCATGAACCTCACTTGATCTTGTCCAGCCAGGAACATTCAAAACCATTTTGAGTACCTTGTTTTGGACACGCTGGAGCTTCAATTTATGAGTTCTAGCGCAACACTCCCAAACAGGTACTGCATACTCAATAACGGGGTAAATTATTTGTTTGTAAACTGCTAGCTTATTTTTCAAAGATAACTTTGATTTTCTGTTAATTAAAGGATACAAACACCTGATGAGAATGCTGCACTTGTTCAATATTTTATCTACATGCTGTCGAAACAATAGTTTCGAGTCAAGTATGAGACCTAAATATACAACTTCCTTTGACCAGGGTATTGAAACATCATTCATTTTAATCAAAACATCATCCTTTGGGACAAATCGGGCCGATTTGGAAAGTGGAAAAATGATGGTTTGAGTTTTGGCTGCATTTATGCGAATTTTCCAGTCGCCAAAGTATTCGGAAAGAACGTCAAGACCCTTCTGAAGACGGCCAACTAAATATCTGGTTATTTTACCCTTATAAATAACGGCAGTGTCATCAGCAAAAGTGACAACACACCATTACCAGGAAGAGTAGGCAAATCAGATGTAAAAATATTGTACAGAAGTGGGCCAAGAATACTTCCTTGGGAACCCCAGCATCAATGTTGAATAATCCAGAAGCAATCCCATTCAGAAAACCCTGAACGATCTCTCCGAAAGATAGTGCTGGATAATTTTGATAAGATACATTGGAAAACCGTATAAATACAGTTTATGTATCAAACCATCATGCCAAACATTGTCAAAAGCCTTCTCAACATCCAACAAAGCCATAGCAGTTGATTTAGACTCAAGCTTGTTCTGCTTGATGATTTTAGTTACTCTCGTAAGCTGATGAGCAGTATTATGTCCCTTTCGGAAGCCAAACTGCTCATTCAAAATTATATTATTATCGTTGGTAAAATCCAAAAGCCTTGAATAGATGACCTTCTCAAAGAGTTTGGACAGACTACTCAAAAGACTAATGGGACGATAACTTGTTGGCGATGTTGGATCTTTTGAGGCTTCAAAATTGGTATGACTTTGCCCAGTTTCCAATTGGTGAAGTAACCAAGTTGCAAACATTTATTGAAAATATTGGCTAGATGTTGAAAGAACTGATCACTCTGTTTTTTCAACACTAGATTAAAATGTTATCAAAGCCAGGAGCTTTCATATTTTTCATTTGTTTAACTGCAACTTTGACTTCCTCACCAGAAACATGGGAATCTGCAGGAAATTCAAAGGTAGAGTCATTGATTGTTGAAATACTATTGGCAACTGATGTTTCTTTACGGCTGGTCATGGAAGCGCCAAGATTATGTGAACTAACAAAATGAAGCCCAAGTGCATTTGCCTTTTCCTCGGATGTAATCAAAGGAGAATCCTCAACAATAAGAGGAGGAATAGGCTTTGGTTTGTTTTTAAGAACTTTTGAAAGTTTCCAAAATGGTTTTGAATAATTCCCAAGCTGGCTTACATGTTTTGAAAATTCTTGATTTCTGATATTGTCAAGTCGGTCTTGTATGATTTTGTTCAAATTGTTAACTGAAATCTTTTTGTCATAGTCCCCAGTCCGTTGATATTGTCTCCTATAAACATTCCTAAGTCTAATCAAGTGTTTAGTATCTACGTCAATATCAGTTACCTTAAAATTAACAGGAACCTCCCGAACGTTGGCAGCCTCTGCTTGGTTGATAGCCTGCTGGATCACCTCCAGCGAACGATCAATATCAGCAGAAGTTTCCGGGTGTTGATCATAGTCGATGTTGCTGTCTACCACTTGCTGAAACTGCTGCCAGTCAACGTTGTGGTAATCTTTCCGGGTTGGTTGCCGCTGCGGAGTAACGGAAGCTCCAACCTCCACAACCACCGGATAGTGATCAGAACTCAACTCTTCAAACACCTCAGGATGAGCCACGTTCTCAGCCATATTGGTAATGAAGAATCGATGATTGAGTGATTCCCAGACCGAGCCACCCTCGTTGGACGATCCGGACTCACAACGTTGTAGTATCCGTTTTGCAGATCGTTGTGCAGAATCACTCCGTTCCGATTCCTCCTGCTGTTGCCCCAAACTTCATGCTTCGCGTTGAGGTCACCAGCGATGATGTACTTTGCGCTCCGCCGTGTCAGCTTCTGGATATCGCTCTTCAGTTTTGCTGCTGAACCATCTCTGGCATTCACCTGACGTGGGCAGTATGCAGCAATGAAGAGTACTGGGCCAACCGAAGTGGGAATTTCCACCCAACGGCCTCGATGATGTCCAGCTTAAAGTGTGGCAGCCGGCGTGGCTTGAGATCACGATGAACAGCGACAAGCACACCTCCTCCTCCAGACGTGGTCCTGTCGAGCTGCGTCGCAATCTTGTAGTTTTGCAGATAAACTTTTTCACCGGGCTTCAGATGAGTTTCCGTGATGGCAGCTACGTCGATCTCCTTCTCGCGAAGAAAATCCACCAGCTCTAAGTTCTTCCTCCTAATGGAGCAAGCGTTCCAATTCAGCAGCTTGAGGGACCTACGATCCATACTGGATGACGAACGAGGTCAGCACTTCAATCTGCTGGGTCTTGGTTTTGCATCCACGCAGTGCAGCGGACATCTGTTTGAAAATATTGAGGAGTTCGGTTGAGGTGTAAAGATCATTACCATTTTCCTCAACTGCTGGTTCTTGGGTTGGTCTTGGCTCCTGGCTGAAGCCCGGTGGTGGCGGTCTCGGCTCCTGGCTGGAACCCGGCCGTGGATGATTCATCTCAGCTCTCTTCCTGGGATCCAACGGCAACGGTGCCAAGTTCGGGACCTGGCGTCGCGGTTGAAGAGGTGGAAAATTTTGCTCCACCAGGGCTGGAGGAGTTCTACGACGCTGAGGCTGATTCTTCGTCGATGCTTGCTGCCGAATTTTCACGAACTCAGCTCTCTTGGGGCACTTTCGGTCGGTTGACGAATGCTCACCGTTGCAGTTGAGGCACTTCACCAGCGAATCTTGGATGCATGTGATGTGCGCATCGGTACCACATTTGGCGCAACGACGCTTCAGGTGGCAGTTCTTACCTCCGTGCCCGAAGCCCAGGCAGTTGAAGCATTGTGTGACGTCACGATGCACTGGTCGGTATCGCTCCCACGACACGATAATGTTGAAAACCGCTCGGATTGCCTTCAGCTCAGGAAGCGTCGTCGATCCCTTAGCCAAATGCAGCAGGTAGAGCTGGTCACGGTACTTGATGTCTTTGTTGCGTCGGCTCATTTTGTGCACGGCCAACACATCCAGTTTCAAAACTTTTAGCTCGGCAGCTAATTCCTCCACTGGCATGTCGTACAGACCTCTGACGACGATTTTGTACGGCTTATCCATGACGACATCATGGGTAAAGTACTCCGCCTCGTTTTCGGTCAAGTAATCCTTGACCAGTTGATAGTGCTGCCTGGATTGCACCAGCACCTTAAATCCGTCCTGACACAGACGAATGTTGCCTTGGACTTTCCCAGACTTGATGAGTTCAACAAGCCCCGCACGAAAGTCGATCGTTGCTGCTGATTGCCTCACATAAAAAGGAGGCAGTTTCTCCTTTCGCTGTTTCACTTCATTCTCCTTTGCTTCCGCTACCTGGTCCTCGTCAGGCAGTCCAGCGAACTTGTTGTTCTTCAATAGCTGCTCCTCGTGCGACGAAGAGTTCTCCTCCTCCTCATCCATCGGTACAGTACCGTCGCTCTTTTTCGTCTTTTTGCTGTTCGATGTCACTTCCAAAAGCACCTTCCTTTTGGAAATCCCCGGTTTTTGGCCATCAGTTGAGGCCTCAACCTTCCTTTTGGAAATTCCCACTTTTTTGCCTGCTTGAGCCGCAGGTAGGGCAATATTGCCGGCGTTTTGCGCCGGGACGCGACGAGTCATGTTGATTCAGACAACCTTCACCAACGAATGCTCGGATAACAATGAAAACAATTAGAAATGCATTTTCCTGCGTTTCAAATCAAATTTTTAAGCATGTCTGGGATCGATCAAAAATATTCTCAATTTTTGTGAATTCCAATGTACAACACCGCAAAAAGTTTTTTTTTTCGGCGAAAAAAAAGTCGCTTCAATACTAATGGGATATTTTGAAAACTAATGATTGCAAAACAATTGGGCAGGTGAAAAATGCACTTTAAATCACTTTTTCCATTCAAATGTTGAGACCATGGCTTGTTATTTAAATTTTTATATTTTTTTTTATTTTTTTGCCCCTCCCCTCGACCCCGATCAGAGTCGAGGGACATAAACTTCAAAACGTATTTGCAACGGCCTAACTCAATTTACCTTAATTTAGCCAAATTTGACTAAATTGAACAATATCTAACTTAATTGAAAATAAATTCAACCATTTTTTACTGAATGTAACTAAATTCAACTAACTTTTAATAAATTTTACTAAATTTCACTAAATTTAACATAACTTTAAAAAAAATACTTAATTTAACTTAATTTAGCCTAACTTCAACTATACTTAACTTTACGCAATTCGACTTAATTAAACTTAATTCAGCCAAATTTAACTTAATTTTACTAAACTTAATTAATTTGCACTATATTCAACAGAATCTAAATAAATTCAACTTAATTTTGAATAATTTAGCTGAGTTTAAATAAATTTTACTTAATTTAAAATAACTATCTAAATTAAGACATTTTTTGCTAAATTAAACTATAATTTTCAAAATTTAATTTTATTTATCTTAATTTAGTTTTATTTAACATAATTTAACTAATTTATACTTAATTCAACATAATTTGACTAACTATAAATAAATTTGGATACAATTAGCCAAATTCAACTTCATTTTAATCAAATTTAACTAAATAGAACTAAATATAACTACAATTTACTATATTTAACAAATTTTAGCTAAATTAAATTAAATTTAAATAATTATTACTTATTTGAATAAATTCAAATTATTTTGGCTAATTTGGTAAACTAATTTTATCAAATTAAGTTATTTTAAGCAAAAAGGCCAATTTAAATTAATTTAAACATATAAATTCAACTTTTATTTATCTACACAGTAAAAAATAATGTAAATTTGGAAGCTGAAATTTTGGAAGGTTGAATATTACCTCTTTTATGATGTAATTTTACCTCAATTTAGACTGAAAAAGTGACATTGCACCAGAAAAGTGATAAAATTACACATTTACAGAGGTAAAATTACACCTTTTTTCTGACATAAAAGATGTACCCCTTCGCAGATGTAATATTACCATGATTTTTTTTTCTGTGTAGGTTTTAGTGGTTTTTGTTGTTATTTTATGAACTCTTTGAATAAAATCTGTTTTGTTTTTTTTGTCGCCCTGACTGTATTGATCACCCTAACCTGAAATCGGAAATAAAAAAGATGAAAAAAAAAACACGAAAAAAAGAAGAAGAAGCACCCCCCAAAATGCGCCCCGTTCCGCCGCCGCTTAAGTGCCACTAAGGATAATTGAAGTTAGGTTAGGAAGGGACAAAAAAGAGGTAATGGACAAGCAAAACGCAACACTCAGCAGAATTGAGAAGTTACTAAGCGAGAGCAAGCCGAATTCTTCGTGCTCCTGTACGAATACATTGGCCTGTTCAAGATCTCAACCAGTTAAGGGCCATTGAACACAAATTGGCGTTCTAAGACCAACCTTCATGTATACCTATCGACTCAAACTGATCAATTGCCTGTCTGTTTGTGTGTCTGTTTGTTACTTTGAAGTTTTGATAGGTAGTCCAAAAGTAATGCGTTAAATGTTTTCTGTTTTCTTATATATCCGGATGTTAGATAACTGGCCAGACATTGAGTCAAATACATTGGATACGTTGGATAGGCAATCGAGGGATCTTTTAAATGAGTCAAAAAGTTCGAAGATCTGGCAACCGTGTCTCAAATTATGGACACTTAAGTGATTATTATGTACTTTCTGAAGCCGGATCTCACTTAAATGTATTTAAGCAATGTCCGGATTCATCATCCGACCTATCTTTGGATAGATAATTGAGAGATCTTTCAAACGAATCAAAAAGTTCGATGATTTGGCAACCCTGTCCCTAGTTATGACCACTTATGAAATGTTTATGTACTTGTTGAGCTAAAATATGGACCAGTCTAAGCTCATTCGTGCCCTCACTCCCGTGCCCCGTGCCCTTGTGTCGCGCAGAGTTAGTGAATGTGGATTAATCAAGCGAACGATTCCTCATGACCACTTGATTCCGGACTGTCGTCATCAGCGCCATCGTCATCAACCAAGTCGTAATTATGCCTAAGCGTGCGTGCACTGTGTGTGCTCTCATCGACTAGTCTCTTCGAAATCCTGCCCCCTAGATAGAAGAGGAAGAAGCTGCTGATGATGAACTTTTCCCGGAGAAATGGGAAAAACAGGGGTGGAAGATTGAAATCCTTCCACTTTTTCCCCCTCTTCGCTACCCGAACGGATGACACTTAATCATAATCTCGTTTCAATGTGTTTTTCGCTAAGGAGGACTTTTCCGGCCTACACACGAGAACTGGCCTCGAGGAAATCTGCCTGAGAGGAGCGCGTTTCCAATGGGGAGGGGAGGGGGATTCCGGGAATCGCTTGTCTCATTAATCACCGCCCAACCGATTTTGATGAGACCTTTTTGTATGCTCAAAAGAAAATGTCAGCTCTTTCAAATTACGATTGCGGCACGGCGTAACATCAATGGGGGACTTAACCGCTCCGGAAATCGCCCAAAGGAACGAATTTATTAAATTTGATTATGGCGTGCCTTCTGTTGGGCGTACTTCCGGAATGACGCAAACTGGGAGGACAAATCTCACCGTGACACGTAATCCGCCGAAAAATCCTGCCCATAATTGGAGTAATTCGTGATTATCCTGGCCAGCGTTACACACACACACACACACACACACACACACACACACACACACACACACACCTGACGAAGCTGACTGACAGGTTTTGGAGCTGAGAGGATCACAGGGATTAAATCTGACGACGAAGCCACCTCGGGCTGGTCCTGGCCGTGGATGGATGTCAATCAACACGGGATGATGACAGTCGTCGTCGTCGCGCTTTGCAAATTGTGTGATTTTGTACCTGGTCAGCAGGGCTGTTTTTTGAGGATTTAATAGCTTTTCCGTGAGAGAAGGTGTGACTTTTAGAGAAAGCAATTAAATGTGGGAATTTCTTGTTGTGATTTTTTTAGTTAATTTATTTAACAGTGGAGCTTCATAGGTGAAAACATGTGTCAGAAATTCCATGGAAATAGAAGATTTTTTTTTTAGATTTTTATCATTCGACTATAATTGTGATTTTGAACACAATTTTTGAAATTTCAAGAAGATTTAGTAAATTTTGTTTATTTAGAAACTAATGAGTTTGATTTTTAATAGGCTTTTTTCAATAGTGTGTTGATATTCATAAATATTTTCAGTTTAGTTTCATAAAATAATAAAGTACGAATTTTGTATTTTGTGAATCGTAGACTAAACAAATTGCTTCCAAATTTTGAGAGGTTGTTTGAGAGGACAAAAAATGTGTCGCTAAAAAATTCCATTGGTCCACTTCGGTAACTTGTAATAAAACAATATTTTTTCAAAAAACTTATAAAAATTAAGGGAAAAAGAAGTTTAATGAACTGACAATAATTTGAAATGCATTTTCCTGCGTATAAAATCATATTTCCCAAGTAACATTTTAGGCTTTATCAAGGCTGTCACAACCGCTATAAAACCTATCAGCCAACATTAAAACCACTAAGTCGTAACAGCCTCCCCAGAACCCCGATTAACCTCTGTTAAAACCCAAAAGGACCTCCGCAAAAGGTTGTTACGGCCTTTTTATAAAACCTGCATAGGAGTTCAAGGCTTTACATCTGAATCCTAACAACATCCTCAAAGCTTTGATAAAACCTATGTTAAAACCTAGTTAGAAGTTTGGGAAAAATGACATTTCATACGTCTTCAAACGTCTTATGCCAAATAGGTTTTATTTTGGCAAAAAATAAGTCTTTGTCTTGCCACATGATATTTTTTTCAAAATTTCTCAATTTCTCAAATTCAGCTGCGGGGGTGATAAAGCCATAAAAAAATCATTATTTGTAATCATAGTTTTCAATGTTAAAAACTATTCTGTTGCAATTCTTTGAAAAAAAAAATGTTCAAATTATTTATAAACATCTATCGCTATTTTAATTATATCAGAAATCCAGCAAAAATTAGTGTTGTCGTAAAATTTAAAACAAATTTCTCAGTTCTCTATTTTTTCAACCAAGATGGCGGTCAGTCACATTCAATCAGAACACGCGTTTAGCGCCATATTTATGCACTGCTAATTGGCCGCGTTAAAAGCTTTTACAGGAGCTTGTGGTTTTAATTAGGCTTTTTGCACGCCTAATGGCACTTGACAGCTAAAACACCCTTGGTTTTAAAGAAGCATGCGATAAAACCGTTTGGCATGACATTGCCATTGGGTTTTCAAGACTCTCTTAAAATTTTAAAACCTTATTGAAAGCCATTTAGCTTTTATTGTCACAAGGTTTTATGTCCGAGACATAAAACCCTGTTAGAACCTATTAATTAGCTCTTGCTTATTGGTTGCGATAAAACTAGGTGGTAGCTAGTTGTTTTAAAAATGTTATTTGGGTAAGCATATTTTAGATCCATCTACAATATTTTATTATTTGTGTAATTCCGCTGTACAGTACTGCAAAAAGTTTTTTTTGTCGAAAACTATTTCGCTAACACTTTGATATTTTGAAAACTAAAAATGGCAAAACATCTGAGAAGGTGTAAAATGCATTTTAAAACCCCTTTTTCATTCATATGTTAAAACCATGGCTTGTAATTTAAATGATTATGTTTTGTTATTTGTATGCCCCCCCCCCCCCCCTCGACTTTGGCCAGAGTCGTGGTACATAAACTTCAAAAAATATTTGAAGCGGTCTAATTCTATCGGCGATAATTTAATCGCCGATAATGGACGATAATGCATTTTTAAAATATTTCTATAATCGGCTCAATTCAACCATATCATGTTGAATTTTCAATGCCTTCAATAAAAATATATTTTATTTTTGAAAATCTTGTAAGCATCAAACTAAAATATATACGCAGAATTGTTCACAAAATACCGATTTTTTTTTAAAAATATGCAAATTTTCATAATTTGCAATATGGGTATAAAACAAAGCGAAATTTTGTATGTTTATTTTACATTTCATTAAAGTATTTTTGGAAAATACTAAAATTTTCACAAAATATCGAATATCGAGTATGGAAAAGCTGTTTAAGACATTCAAAATCCTATTTGATATTTTGGATGCCTTTGACACAGATTTTCATAATATTTTTTATGAATCAAATGATCTCTTTTAATTTTTGTTTATCAAACAAGAGGCAAAGTTTATGAAAAAATAATATAAAATAGAGCCTAATGGCCAGCTTTGAGTTATGATTCTATTTCATTTTATCACATAGATTGAATATTTGAAAACAGATTTCAACTTGAGTTTGGCATTGTTTTTTTTTTTTTTTTTTTTTTTTTGGTAAATAGTAATTCATTAAGTAATTTGAAATATGTTTTTTTTTCATCAAATATTGCCCTTGAACTTTTTTTGTGAGTACTATAGATAAAGCATGATTTTCAGTTTTCGGAAAACTTAAATATCGAATAAAATCCAAAATTGAAACACTTTATTTCGTTTTGAAAACATGAAGAAAATATTGAAATTGCAAAAACCCAAGAGATTATGAGTTATTGCAAAATTGTTTAAAAAATGTCTCTTTAAAATAAGTAAGAAGGCAGAAAATCATATCCAACTGAATTTTTATTGACAAAAAGTTAAATCTAACCACAAGATAAAATAATATTGATTTAAAAATTCAATATAAAAATTACAAAATTGAAATGGGAACTTGGAAAAACATTATTTTATGAATTCCTTAACAATTTTCTAAATCCTTTGAAAGAATAATAAAAGCAATTATGTTTTAATCATTCTTTAATTTAAAATGATGATGAATTTTAGATGACGAAAAGACTTAGATAGTTTTTTGTTTGAAATCATTCTTTTCATTCTTTTCAGAAAGCTCTAATAATTCCATTATTAGAGCTTTCTGAAAAAGTCGAAATTTGAAAATGGGATTTGAGTGGTCACCCTGAACTACTCAAATTTTAAAAATTTGCAGCATGGGCATCAAACGATGCTTTTTTTTTTTGCTTTTTCACTTCATTAGTGTTTTTTTCAAGACAAACATTTTCACAAAATCCTGTGTCGTTCGATACCCATATTGAAAATTATAAAAATTTAAGTATTTTTGAAAAACACGGTATTTTGTGAACAATTTGAAGTAAATATTACTAAGGCCGTTGCAAATATTTTTGAAGTTTATGTTGAAAATTGAAATAACAAGCCTAGGTTTCAACATTTGGATGAAAAAAATGTTTTTAAATTCATTTTACAGGCGTACAGTTGCTTTCCAATCATTAGTTTTGAAAATATTGAGGTACCGACGGAATTTTTTTTTCGCATTTTTTTTTTTCGTGGGACTGTACATTGGTATTTTATGAAAATTTGAAATGTTTGCAAAGGAGTTCAAACTTGCTAAATATGCTTATAAACGCGGGAAAATGCATTTTTACTGGTTTTCAGTTGATTAAACTTCAATTTTCATTAAATTTTGAAGATTCTCGAAAAATATCTTTTTGCCTCCTATTATTCAGGCAAATTTTTAGGGGGTTGACATAAACTTTGAAAAATATTTGCAACGGCATTACTACATTAAAAAAAAACAAATTTCTTAATGAAATCATTGAAAATTATAAAGATAGGTTTAAATTAATCGATTGCCGATAGAATTATCGAAATAACGATAACGATAGATTATCGTTATCGTTTTTACGATTTTTAGACGATGACTCAGCACTTTTCAACTCTTGCACTTAAAAACCCGATTTAATCCCACCTGGGATGACCCTTTCTTTCTAAAGAATATAGCAATGGCAGAGCTTCTTTCAATTCATAACATCAACTTTGTTAATTTATAAAGTCAGCCCAATAGAAAGTGATATGATACAAAAAATCTTATGATGAAAACAAGGTATGATAAATGATGTGTTTACCAAATGAAATTGAAAACGCAATTTTCACCAAAAGAATATGTTTAATCGTAAAAATTCTTAATTAAACAAGCGTTTATGACAAACGAGAGCATAGCAAACTTCTCATGCGCCAGTGACGACGCACACCGCGGTTTTGGTTTTTTAGTTTTGGTACGAGCCCTTAAACCGATCAAAGCAGGCGCAAAACTAAACCGAGGTACAAGTGAACCGCGTGTGTTGCACAGTGCAGGGAAGCTTGCCATTCAGCTTCTACACACTCAATCGCAAGTACCTTAGGTAGAAAGCCATAGGCGTCGCGAGCATTGAAAACTTTGAAAACGATATAAACGATGAATCCAATGAAACCTGTTAAATAAGTTTACGAAATTACGAAAAATGAAGCCTACTTTTAGGCGATTTTAGAGCACACGGAAACAAATTGATTGTAGCCACAAAGATTTTGCATAAACATTGGACAGTTATGAAAAACGGACAGGGCAAATGAAACCGAAAAGCTGCGATATTTTACATATAGTAGGAAAAATCGGTAGACAAGCTAATACAAACGAGTATATCTCGAGCCACAAAATATATGCGCCAACATTCTCGCGCCAATATTCGAAGCTCAACTTGACAAGTTGTCGACTTGGCGACGAAGCGTCGAAAATCGATGCAGTGTGATTTTTTAGCGATTTTTTCTGATTAAAATTCATACTAAATCGTCCTATTTACGAAGATGAAAATGACGTCCAGCCATAAAGTAAAACCTATACCTTTGTTGGAACCCTAACATCTCTAGTGTTCCAGATTCCAAACAAACGCCCCCCGACAGCAGTGTGGTGAATTCGTAGAACTGTCACCACACTGACACAAAACACAACGTAGGGATCTTTGTTATTGTTTACATTTACTTACTGATTTATTGTGCTATGATATTGTGAAATGTATCGTGTAATGTTAAGTGTAATAAAACGGCCTCTTTTACGGTCAACCTCCGACCAGGCAGGTCGCCTGGCAGAGTCAGAAAACATCTTGTTTTATTTCGTCCGAACTCTGGTCCGCTAGTCGTCCGCTTCGTCTGCTACTGGAAGGAATCGGTGAGTTGGTGGTTCTGGCCCCCGCGGAGTAGGCCCCTGGCCGAACAACTTTTCTTTAGTAAGAAAGGCAAAACCAGATTGCAGCACGATGTAACGCCACGTCCCTATAGGAAACCTTCTTGACAGAATTAACAACCTCATATATGCGTTTCTTCATCGGTGTGATGGCCGAGCGGGCTAAGGCGCCAGTCCTTACTGTTGGTGCTTGGTTTGAACTTTTTATGATTACAAAATTTGTACATGTAGTGTATAATATCAAATGTTTTTATTTACGAAGGTGTGATGTGCATGCGATTTTACCATCGGATTTTTGCTGTGAAGATTCAAGACCATTTTTGTTCACATCCTATGTTCAATTTCTAAATCCAAATTTTCAAGAGGACCTACCGAGATTTGAGCCTTGAATTAGCTTATGAGACAGAAACCGCAAGCCATAAGGAAAGAAACCAGTCATAGATCCATAAATGCAACAATTTTGTAGGAAGAAGACAACAACTTCCCATGTTGGTATGAACTCTAAAATGGAAATGTGAAACAAATTGGGAATCCTTTTTGATTTATTTTTATTTTCAAACTCATACGCAAATAATTACAGATATAAAAGCTTTGTTAGCTCGATCAACAATAGAATTCCAAGGCTTGAAATTCAATTCAAACCATCCTGACAGAGTCCGAGAAATTTGTACCAATAAGGTAGCCCTAATTAGTTCTTTTGAACTCATTGTTCAAATTAAACCCAAATGCCCTGCCAGTTCAAAATTTCTAGCTTACCACAGTCAAAAAAAGGGGGAGAAAATTTCACCTTTAGCACACACACACACACACTGCTGCCCGAGCAACTTTCCACCCACCACAGAACAATTAGCGAATTATTTTCACCCCGGAGGTTAAAAGCGGACTCCTCCCTGTCCAGAGCTCAAGCATTTCCTGGCACTCTTTTCCTACATAAAAAAACAATTTTCCCAAGCACTTTTCCGCAGTCTCACCGTGTGTGTGGGTGGGTGGGTGTGTGTCCCTTTTCCTTCAAACACACATACAGGAGAACCACATTGACCAAATGGCTTCCTAACTGATGCTTGTGAAAGTAGACGATCATCATTCTTATCACCAGAGAGGTTAAACAGTTATAAAAAATATGTTTGAAAGTTATACGTTCTAAATTTGTTTTCTTCTTATTTTTATGATAATTTGCGAAATTTCAATAAAACTATTTAACCAGAATCTTTGATTTTTTTTTTATTTCAGTGTGATCTGGGAAAAACAAAAAAATAGCTTCTGAACGAGAGAGATAGAGAGAGAGAGAGAGACCCCAACGACCGTAACCCTGACCAGACAGAACTAATTTCGTGGGCAGCTGGCAGCCAGGGACAAAAGGGGGACAAACTCACAAAAGGAACTTTGCTGACGACCTCCCCTACACCCAGATTTGGCAGGGTGACCTCCCCCCCCCCCCTCGGGGGGTCGGGGGAAATGGACGACTAACAGTGAGTTGTGACTTTTTGGAGGCTAACCAAAAAATGGCAAACTTTTTAAAGCGAAAAACCACATGCCTCCCAAGGAGTTTTTTTTTGTTATAGTTGAAAAGGGAGGAAACTAGGGAAGAGGGGAAAACTCTGTTTTCTATCTCATTTTAGTGTCTAATGCAATGTCGTTTTCTAAATTGCTGCAACATTCTGGTCGGGGGAAGTGGGGTGAATTGGGTTTTGTGGGAGTCATGTTTGGTGATCTTTTTAAAGATTCATTTCATATTTCTGTTATAAATTCAAAAATGGCATTTACTCAATTGTGGAACTTTATCTTCCTTGCTCTTTCTTCTTCAAAATAATAATAATAATAATAATAATAATAATAATAATAATAATAATAATAATAATAATAATAATAATAATAATAATAATAATAATAATAATAATAATAATAATAATAATAATAATAATAATAATAATAATAATAATAATAATAATAATAATAATAATAATAATAATAATAATAATAATAATAATAATAATAATAATAATAATAATAATAATAATAATAATAATAATAATAATAATAATAATAATAATAATAATAATAATAATAATAATAATAATAATAATAATAATAATAATAATAATATTAATAATAATAATAATAATAATAATAATAATAATAATAATAATAATAATAATAATAATAATAATAATAATAATAATAATAATAATAATAATAATAATAATAATAATAATAATAATAATAATAATAATAATAATAATAATAATAATAATAATAATAATAATAATAATAATAATAATAATAATAATAATAATAATAATAATAATAATAATAATAATAATAATAATAATAATAATAATAATAATAATAATAATAATAATAATAATAATAATAATATTAATAATAATAATAATAATAATAATAATAATAATAATAATAATAATAATAATAATAATAATAATAATAACGACATATTAATAATAATTAACATTGAAAATCGTAGCATAAGTTGCTGAGATATCAAATTACAAAATGGTGGGTTGTTTGGGTGAGACTTAGAAAACTTAAATTTTCCGTCACCCATGGTGATTATTTTTAAAAATCGAAAAACTGCATATATTACGCTAAAATCAAACTCTAGTGGCTTTATCTTGAAAACGGAGCCTTTTATCAAAAAATCTGAAAAGTACTTTTTGATTACAAATTCAATTGTACATTTAAAAAAGTTAAATTCGATTTTTCCAAAAGTCACATTTTTTTTTTTTCAAAAATTCATAACTCGGTGGCAGATTTTTTGACCATACTTCTCTATAGCTCAAAAGTTGCGGGTTTTTGTCCCCTAAAACATATCAAAAAATCTAGAAAAAAAAAGTATTTTGAGAAGTTGAGTTTTTGTGAAAAAAAGTTGATTGAAAAATCTGCCATTTTTTCCGTGTACACCATTTCCTTGATTTACACAACGAAATGGGGGTGTTTAAATCGAGAATCGTTTAAAAAAAGAATGTCCGTGACTTAAATTGAGAATATGACTTCAATTATGAATCTTTGGAATTTCGTAATTTGTCGGAGAATTTTCAAAATGTATCAATAGTATTTTGTTTAGTTAGGTTATAAAAACATTTTGCATGGTTTTGGAACACCTGGGATGTTCTAGTCCATCCGAAACTTCCGGAAATTTTGTGCAACAGGCTAACCAAAGAAACAAGTTGAAACTTCAAAATTTTGTCAACGGATCCTAAGTTAAGTTCTGTGTGTCTACCGCCGTAACAAGCCAGAGGTCGACGGATTTTGACCCTCGAACATATCCGCATAGCTTCAGTGAGTATTGTAGACTACTTTGCTGATCTGTTGGGCTGTCTTGGGTCATCCAAGGACTCACTGGAGTTAAGATCTGTGGGTCTACCATCGTAACAAGCCAGAGGTCGATGGTTTTTTTACCCCGGAACATACCCGCATAGCTTCAGTGAGTATGGTAGACTAATTTGCTGATATGTTAAGATGTTCTGGGTCATCCAAGGACTCTTCTGGAGATATGATAGACCACCAGATCTTAACTCCAAGGAGTCCTTGGATGACCCAAGTCAGCCCAACACATCAGCAAAGTAGTCTACCATACTCACTGGAGCTATGCGGGTATGTACCGGGGTAAAAAACCGTCGACCTCTGGCTTGTTACAGCGGTAGACCCACAGATCTTAATTTCAGTGAGTCCTTGGATGACCCGGGACATCCCAAATTATCAGAAAACTAGTCTAAAATACTTACTGAAGCTATGCGGACATGTTCCGGGGTCAAAAACCGTCGACCTCTGGCTTGTTACGGTGGTAGACCCACAGATCTTAACTCCAGTGAGTCCTTGGATGACCCAGGACATCCCAACTCATCAGAAAAGTAGTCTACAATACTCACTGAAGCTATGCGGATATGTTCCGGGGTCAAAAACCGTCGACCTCTGGCTTGTTACGGCGGTAGACCCACAGATCTTAACTTCAGTGAGTCCTTGGATGGCCCAGGACATCCCAACTCATCAGAAAAGTAATCTACAATACTCACTGAAGCTATGCGGATATGTTCCGGGGTCAAAAACCGTCGACCTCTGGCTTGTTACGGCGGTAGACCCACAGATCTTATCTCCAGTGAGTCCTTGGATGACCCAGGACATCCCAACTCATCAGAAAAGTAGTCTACCATACTCACTGAAGCTATGCGGATATGTTCCGGGGTCGAAATCCGTCGACTTCTGGCTTGTTACGGCGGTAGACCCACAGATTTTATCTCCAGGGAGTCCTTGGTTGACCCAGATCATCCCAATAAGTTGTTAGAACAATGTACTGTAGCCTGCCACACTCACTGAAGTAGTCTGGGTAGGATCCGTGGTCAAACTTTTGAAGTTTCGACTTGATTCTTTGGTAAGCCTGTTGCACAAAATTTCCGGAAGTTTCGGATGGACTAGAACATCCCAGGTGTTCCAAAACCATGCTAAAATGTTTTATTAACATAACTAAACAAAATACAACTAATACATTTTGAAAAATCTACGACAAATTACGAAATCCGAAAGATTCATAACTTAAGTCATATTCTCAATTTAAGTCATGGACATTCTTTTTTTTAAACGATTCTCGATTCAAACACCCCCATTTCGTTGTGTAAATCAAGAATATGGTGTACCTATTTTTTTCTCAAAAGTCCTCAACAATACCTACATTTTTGCCGAAGTCACCAAATTTATCAGAAAATTTACTCAAAAGTTACAGCTGTTTGAATATTTACATACCATTTTTGTATGGACAGCAGCTAAAATTGTATGGAGACTTGTATGGATGAACCAATCACACAAAATAGTTTATTTGGTCATAGGGAAGGCCCCCAGAAAGTTTGAACCAATTAAAAAAAATACAAAAAAAAATGGTCAAAATCGGCCGATTTCCAGGAGAATTGTTCAAATATTTAAAAATATGTTTTTTATTTAAAGATGTTTTAGCACCTGTACCAGATTTTGCAACATTCTAGCGCAAAAGATGCCCTTTTAAGTCCCCTTTTCAAAAGTTGCGTCTTTCAATTACGAAAATGTTAGTACCCAAAAAAGTATAGTTAATCGCTCAAATTATAAAAATATCGCAGTTTTAATGAAAAAACAAGTCTTTTTGTTTTTGCGCTTGGCGCGTCGAAAAACCAAGTTTTAATTAAAAAAAATGTATGACAAAAACTTTAAACAAAATTTGTACCAGCCTTATTGTTTTTGACAGAAATGTCTAGCCAGCCCCCACGAATAAAATTCTCTGGTCAGAAATTGAATATGGTTCATTTTCAGCCTACTTTCTCCTGCCCAACTTTGCTCGTTTTGTGGATGTTGGCACATGTGCGCGCCACATCAGGTCTCTCCGGTAAAACTGCCCCTCCTCAATATCTGCCAAAAGCGTGTCTGTGTGATAGGAAATTGAAAAAGTTTTATCTAGACTCTACGGGGCATGATATACATCAAGCTATCTGAACTATTCGCCCTTTTTTGTTGTTCGACTGGACTTGGATTCTCTCTCTGGCAACATAGTTGCCCCTTAATGAGAATTGGGTGTCAAAAATAGCTGCGGCTAGTGATGGGTTATTTAGAGAAACCATGAAACCAAACAAAAAAGTTATAAAAATTAACGAGATTGCTCAATTGCAGGAAAAGCCACAACAGATGATGGAATTTTGATGGCTACGAAATATTTGCAAAGTTTAACAAAAGATAGTTTTAAAACAAAAGGGGTCAAAACAATTTCCATAATTATGCAACAGTTTCGAAAGTTCTCCTATCAACTGCTATGCAATACGCTTAGCATTATAACTTTATCCTGCAACCCTGTCGGCAGTGTTGTGTAATCGAGACTGTTTCATTATTGATGGTTTCCACTTGAGCAGAACTCTCAACCAACTCATCGGGTAAATAATTATGCTCCTTTTTGAGCAACGCGCGTTGAGAATTTTCCCCCTTTCGAAGTTTACACAAACTGGAGCTGCTGCCGGTAATGAAGAGTTATGTTAAGCACTCTATCAAAACTTCAAACTAATTGGAAACCTATAATGCGGTATCCTGATTGCTGCATAATTTCAAACCGTTTATGGGTCTAATTAAGTCAGAAAGCAAATCACCAATACTACATTTCCGACTAATTGATTTAATTCACATAAAATTTATTAAAGGTCTGAGGAAAACCTCCTCCGATATTTTTTTTTTCAATTAAATATGGTAAATTATTTCCATTTAATTTACATTTTTTGACATGAAAAAGAAGATGATATAAACCATAATAAATTTGTTAACCACAAAAAAAAGTAAAAGATTTATGATGATTTTGATTCTTAGAAACAATGAAACTTTAAAGTGAAATTGAAAGCTTTAATTTTTTTAAGTCAAATTGTTAGACAGTCTGGTAGGTACATTAATCAAAATTTAAGAACCATGCGTCTCAATAATTTGTTGCTCTATAAACAGGCAATTGTAATAATTACTTGAAGTTAATGGGGCAATAAAAAGTTAATAGATAATAAAATAATTCCAAGCCAGGTATTCAAAGATTCAATGATAAAAAAAAGTCTTTTTAATTTTTTTTACTTCAGTCCTGCTGTTTTGAAATCATAAGTTTTCAAAATTGCTAAGCCCTGACGATTTTTTTTGCGAAAACCAAATTGCAGTGGAGTTGGAATTTTACAAAAAAATAATATGTTGTTAATCGTTTTGAATGTCCTGGATTTTTCCGGTTTTATCCAAATACAAAACAAAAAAAAGTAGTTAAATTCCATAAACAGGATTCTGAGATATGATTTTTTGCCTTCCTCACTGAGGTAAGGCTATAATCCTGCTCTAAAAATGAACTTTTTATTAAAAGCTCGAAGACCCACCTTCATATATACATATCGACTCAGAATCGAAAACTGAACAAATGTCTGTGTGTGTGTATGTGTGTGTGTGTATGTATGTATGTGTTCAAAAATCTTGCCAAGTTTTCTCAGCACTAGCTGATCCGATTTTGATCGAACCAGTTGCATTCGACTTGGTTTAGGGTCCATACATCGCTATTGAATTGTTTGAAGTTTCGATAAGTAGTTCAAAAGTTATGTATAAAAATGTGTTTTCACATATATCCGGATCTAAATTATATGCATATAAACGATGTCTGGATCCATCATCCAACCCATCGTTGGTTAGGTAATCAAAAGACCTTTCCAACGAGTCCACAACATTGAAGATCTGGCAACCCTGCCTCGAGTTATGACCACTTAAGTGATATTTATGTACTTTTTGAAGCCGGATCTCACTTAAATGTATGTAAATGATGTCCGGAACCATCATCCAACCCATCGTTGGTTAGGTAATCAAGAGACCTTTCCAACGAGTCCACATAATTGAAGATCTGGCAACCCTGTCTCGAGTTATGACCACTTAAGTGATATTTATGTACTTTTTGAAGCCGGATCTCACTTAAAGGTATGCAAACGATGTGCGGATCCATCATCCGACCCATCGTTGGTTAGGTAATTGAGAGACCTTTCCAACGAGTCCACAACATTGAAGATCTGGCAATCCTGCCTCGAGTTATGACCACTTAAGTGATATTTATGTACTTTTTTGAAGCCGGATCTCACTTAAATGTATGTAAACGATGTCCGGAACCATCATCCAACCCATCGTTGGTTAGGTAATCAAAAGACCTTTCCAACGAGTCCACAACATTGAAGATCTGGCAACCCTGTCTCGAGTTATGACCACTTAAGTGAAATTTATGTACTTTTTTGAAACCGGATCTCACTTAAATGCATGTAAACGATGTCCGGATCCATCATCCGACCCATCATTGGTTAGGTAATCAAGAGACCTTTCCAACGAGTCCACATAATTGAAGATCTGGCAACCCTGTCTCGAGTTATGACAACTTAAGTTATATCTGTGTACTTTTTTGAAGCCGGATCTCACTTAAATGTATGTAAACGATGTCCGAAACCATCATCCGACCCATCGTTGGTTAGGTAATCAAAAGACCTTTCCAACGAGTCCACAACATTGAAGATCTGGCAACCCTGTCTCGAGTTATGACCACTTAAGTGATATTTATGTACTTTTTTGAAGCCGGATCTCACTTAAATGCATGTAAACGATGTCCGGATCCATCATCCGACCCATCATTGGTTAGGTAATCAAGAGACCTTTCCAACGAGTCCACATAATTGAAGATCTGGCAACCCTGTCTCGAGTTATGACAACTTAAGTTATATCTGTGTACTTATTTTTCTGGACAAAAAAAAATAGCTGAAATATGTGTCCAAACCACTCATATTACCCATTGTTGGTAAAAAGTGAGGAAGGCATCAACCACATAGGTGGATTAAGTTAGTTTTTTAAATAAAAACCGGGTTGCGAAAATTTTATGCGATAATTGTATATAGAAACATGTATAGGTCATCGCTAAAATTTTAAAGTTGTCCCAGTTTTAGCATAAAAATCATAATATTTTCCCCGTTTTCGCCCTTTTTTTACGTTTCTGCGTGCGGTGTGCCAAAAAACCAAGTTTTTATTTTCAAAAAATCCTTTCTCGCAATCCTGTTAATGAACACCTCCCATTTTTGGATATGTCACGACAAATTGTCCAAGGGAGATCGAAGTAGACGTGCGCGAGATCGGATGTGAAAATTTTACGCTGCTAAAAATTGTGACATCTCTTGCGTTTCCCGATTAATTTCCTTAAAACGTTTTACTTCCTTTCGTGTTAAACTACGAAGATTCGGTCCACATTTTTGGTGATGGCAAGTACTGCAGTGATTGCCAAATATGCTCGATCAAGTTGAAAGGAAAGAACGGCAGGATCACCAGTCCATCAGTTGGTTGTAATCATGAAGATGCCATCGTTCCTGTCCCAGATGCTCTTCCAGCAGCTAGAATTTACCATCCGTCATTAGCTGATCAATTCCAGTAGTCTCAAAAGTATTGCGAATCAAGTGGCATTTTTTATAGCTTGAGCTGAAGAATCCTAATTTGGTGATTCCTTTTCATTAATCATTATTTAACAGATGATTTTTCCCTTATAAATACGATATTATATTCTATTAATTAGATGATATATTCCTATAACCCTTCCCTTTCTCCAAACCCACCCCTCCCCTCTCGCCCTCACTCCATAAAAATATTATTATCCGGAGCGTTTGGTACGGTATGTCCACGCATCCTTCCTCCCCTGTTGATTCTGTGAAATGTGCTCCGTTCACAGAATCTGTCTCTGCGGTTAATGCAACGCAGTAGGCCTGGCCGCTTTAATTTTTGCAATACGTCTTCGGGGTTAATTAATATTGACAAGAACGAACTTGGGGCGTTATCTAACCACAAGTTCTTCCAGGATGCTTTCTTCGGACTGGCTGCGCTTGTGTTCGATTAGATTAGATTAAATTAGATGTCACGTAAAATTGTCCAAGGAATCTGATAAAATATTTTCAGACATAGGTTCTTTGGTCCAGACACCTGAAAACGGCATTTTACAGTTTCATACGATATTTTTCAAATGTTAGGTTGGACTTTTGAAACTTCTTACAATTTTCCATTAAGTGGCTAACTTATCACATTTCATTTGTATATAAGATAGCTTAAATCGGTTAAATTAGCGAGGAGTTGTAATTGTAATTGTAATTGTAATTTTATTTGGCAACGATATCCTGTTAGTCAGACTTTTTATCAGGGCAAGGAGGTGTACAAACCGGAAATTAGCTGATCAATTCCAGAAGTCTCAAAAGTATTGCGAATCAAGTGGCATTTTTTATAGCTTGAGATGAAGAATCCTAATTTGGTGATTCCTTTTCATTAATCATTATTTAACAGATGATTTTCCCCTTATACACGATATTATATTCTATTAATTAAATGATATATTCCTATAACCCTTCCCTTTCTCCAAACCCAATTTTCTCCCCCCCCCCCTCTCACCCTCACTCCATAAAAATATTATTATCCGGAGCGTTTGGTACGGTATGCCCACGCATCCTTCCTCCCCTGTTGATTCTGTGAAATGTGCTCCGTTCACAGAATCTGTCTCTGCGGTTAATGCAACGCAGTAGGCCTGGCCGCTTTAATTTTTGCAATAAGTCTTCGGGGTTACTCAAGTGTACAGCAATAATTAATATTGACAAGAAAGAACTTGGGGCGCAGGAGTTATGATTTTTTGAAAAAAAAAGTTTTTTACGAAAATCGACGAAAATTTCAATTATTCGGAACACTCTATCACGGTGTAGGTTACCCTATTGGCCAGACAATAAAAAGGATCTATTTATTTTATTTTTATTAACTCCCACAACATTTTTGAGCCTGATCGATGAACTGTTTTTTCGGTTTAAGCTCTTTTCAAAAAGAATGGCTGAATTTGAAACAAGATGGTAAAAAATTGTTCAAATAATCACTTTTTAATACAAATTTTGCTTAAAATGACGCATCTTTCATTTTTGACAGTTAAATAAGGCGTCATCCATAAAATATGTCACGCTCTAGGGGGGTGGTGTGACACTACATGTTAAAAGTATTGGAAAAACAAACACGTTTTGCGTAGTTGATCATTCTGTGCATTGCCCCGAAGTTTGGATGAAATTGGTTGCTGGAGTCCCGAGTTATAATTTAAAATGTTTACGGTATTCTATCTTCAACGTGCGTCAAACGCGTTCTGACCTGAAATCCCTTTGGTCAGTTGTCGCACTTACGTCAATTTTCAGGGAGTGACGAGATAGCACGACAAGATTGAAACTACTTTCATATGTAAAGAGTATTCGGATTTCGTTGAATACCTCAGGATTGAAATAGACTTTTGGGGATCTGGGAAGGTCAAAAGGTGAGCCATTGTGAGCTGCACAAAGTGGCGTTCTTAACTCAAATTGGCCCAAAATGCACGTAAGACAAGTTAGCACGACAGCGACGAATTTTAACATTCGATGGAATAATTATCAGCCTAACTAAATAATTGTTTAAATAAACTATAACTTATCTGATTCAACTTAAAACTTAACAAGCCGATGCATCTGTGCACTCTTATACTAACTAGATAGGAAAACCTGCAAGCTTAGTACAAGAGAGCACAGAGGCATCGAAGATGTGAGGTTATGGCCTAGCCGGACCATTATTCACGGTCATGTCCCTTGTTATGCTAGTACCAATTTCTAGTCAAGTCAGCCGAAAATGCACGTCTAGATTACCGCAGTGGTTAAAAATAAAACCTTCTTTACATCCCAGATATTTTTGAAATAAAATCATTCCTTACACACATTGATGTCCAATTCGACAAACAGTAAAATCCTCCCGAATTGCATTGTTTCGTCGATTGTCTCCCGCCCCTCGAAAATATAATGCCATCAACCTTTTTGCCATAACACTGATACTCAAGGGCTTCGGTATACGAATAACTCTTGACGGACCTCGGAGGCACAAAGGGCTAAAAGCCGACCATATTGCGGCAGCACCGATCTACGGCGAAGTCAAAGGGTTCGGGAGAGTGGGAAATCATAATCGGTTCTTCGATTTCCCGAAACCACTTCCGAAGCGGGCGGGGGTCCTCGACGACGACAATAACGACGAGGTCGGTTTAAGTATCGAGAACATCGAAATCCGGTCGTAAAAGTGGGGACCGTTTGAGTTGGAAGTAGCTTTTATTATTCGGGAGGTTTTTTTTTTCTCTCTCGATTCCATCTTTTCTTTCCTGGGAAGGACAGCTTTTTTTGTGAGAGAAGATGTTTCGAGCCGGAGCCGGGAAAGTGGTTTACCCAATTTGAGCCCTTTTGCGGGGTTTGTTAAGGTGCGGTGGTAATTAGCTTCGCAACTTGGCACCTGGCAGATGTTGGAGCATTCGGTGTTCAGAAATTGAAAATTGATTTGATAATTTAATCATGATCTATTGTCTGTTATGTGATTGGTAGAGGGTGACGATTCTCGAGATTTTGAATTTCCCGGGAATCGAGAGTTGAATTTGGCAATTTCCCGGGAATTCCCGGGACCCGAGAGTTTTTTAACTATGCCAATAGTGTCAATAATTTAAAAAGGAAAAGTCATAAATTTATGTCTTCAATGGATTCAATTAAAATTAATTCATACTTATTAAAAGAAACGTTAATTTAAGTAGCCTGATTACTTCAAGGAACTATTTCAGCCATTAGATTTTTTTTCTTAATCTGCAAATAAAAGATCGTTTTTTGAGCTTTTTGGGACACAAAGCTGTAGTTTAAAATGTTTACGAGTCTTAATTCGCACACAGTGATGTTTCAAAAGTTGTTGCATGCACTTGTTATTAGATTTTTGTGAAGTAAAAAATAGCAAATATATTATTTCCCAGTATCGCAATGTGATACATAACAGTTCAAAACAATTTTATGATTCATTTCTTGTTTAAGGTCAACTGAAAATATTAATTGAAAAAATATTTACAATTATGAGGAAAACCCGAATGTTCAGACCTTAACAAAGATTGAGGCAATCTTTACAAATTGCCAGAGTTTTTTCTTCCAAAATATATTCTAATATTGAGGATAATGTGAAACACAAAATGACTTATTGACATCAACAATGAAATAGCTATAAAGAGGATATGAAAATTGAAATTTTTGAAGAGGGTTTTCTCTATATCAATTAATAATACAATTCAATTCAATGTATTTTATTAGTAAATAATCAATTAACAATTCCGTGTTTCTTATAACCTAATAGAGTTTTTGAGTTCCTTTCAACTATTATTTGAACTTTAACTCATTTTGATGTAATTGGATATTCTAACAGTGAATTTGGCAAGAGAAGGAAAAATTAATTAATTATACAAAAATAAAAAATAAACTTTATATTTCATTTCTGGGATGTAACTGCTAAGTATGCTTTAGGGTAAAATTTGGGATCCACATTTTTTGGGCTTCTCTCAATTATAATTATTGGAACGTACGACAAGTGAATAGCCTATGTTCTAAACCCTTTCGAATTATTCAAATGTTTTTCTGATTAATTTATAACATTTTGCTTCGATTTTTATAAGTATAAAATTTCCCGGGACTCTCGACCAAATTTCCCGGGAATCGAGAGGTCCAAAAATGGTCGATTTCCCGGGAATTCCCGCTCGTCACCCTCTAGTGATTGGTAATTCGAAGTCGCTTTACAAATAAATTAAAACAGTACTTGATATTGTTAATTTTTTATATTTTCATTTATTTTACAATTATTAAACCAAGTTTACAGTTATCATAAGGAATGGCGAAATTTCTAACCCAGATATCAAACAGAAAAAGGATATTTTTCAATTTGCAAGGAAGATGATATCATAGCACGATGAGATATGGATTGAAGTGGCAGATCGAGAAGACAGAAAGAAGAATGGTTAATATTAAAGATTGAAAAACCACTGGATTAGGCAGAGCACTTGAATCTAGCTAACAGATCAAAATTCAAAACTCAATTTTTTACTCTAAGCGAAAAATAACCAAGACAAGTGCCCACAGGGTGGCTACCAAGAACAAAGGGAATCCCAAAGGGTTAATTAGATTTAATAGAGAGTAGCCACCATGTAGGGAGGTAGACAAAAGGATTACGTGACAAGGAAGGAAGTACGTAAATCCGATTAATCTGTCCCGCTTCCTCTAATTCTTTTCTCTAGATTAATCGATAATGAAACTTGTAGGCTTAAGGTTAGATTGTAAATTTTAATTGAATAAAAGTTAAGTTCGGAGGTCATCTCAAACCTGTGTATTAATCATATTCTGTATTGAACTCCTGTCTTCGATTTTTGGGAAACCTACGGTTTCGACTCGTCCAAATTTGGTAGCGGCTTCATCGAGATCATCGCCTAGGACTGCAGCAGTGTTCGACGTAAGTTTCCTGTTATAAGAACGTTTCGACTTTTCGACGTTTTTACATGGTGGCTCTGCAGAGATGATTAGGAGAAGTGCTTGTCGGAATCAAGCGCTGAGGACTTCGAGCTTCCGGTCAGTCGAAATCTGATCGTGATCGTAAGTAAAAGCGTGTCCGACCCTATAGAGCGGACAAGTGATCAAGTGCGAGCAGTGTTAGGCTCAGATAGTGCAGACGAATTATCGTCAATAGTGAAATGAATAATCCTGGACAATAGTCCAGAAGAACACCGTAAAATCCTGGGCAAGAACTCAGAAGAATAACACCGTAAAATCCTGGGCAAGAACTCAGGAGAAGAAAAACCGTGAAATCCTGAGAAAGAACCCAGAAGAAGAAAAAGAAGAAATTCTGAAGAACCCTTTGTTGGATGCTTGAAGTGAATAAACAAATGTGGACTCAACCCGACGCGGGAATTGGTCATTTAACAAAAATCAGTGAAATCCTGGAATTCAAAAATCCAGATGAAAATATAAAGGAAGAAGCGTTTCTGGAACTTAAATCAGATTGAGTGGAAATATATATATATATATAAATACAAATATATAAAGCAGTTAATACGTGGCTCGAGAATTACCACAAGCAACGTCGAACAGCGGGAACATCGAAGCTACATCAAGAATCAACGAAGCCTAAGGTATTTAAGAAAACTCTAGAATGGATCACAAGTTCACTATTAATTAAAATGGTAGGTGTAGGAATTGTACCAATCATGATGATCAGCACATGCTAATGTGCAATCATTGTGATCGGTACTTTCATCTGCAATGCGTAGGACTTGGACGTATGCCGAACAAAAATGAAAACTGGCACTGCATCAAGTGTGATGCAGTGGCTAAGCCTTGCAAAGTTATGACCAAAGGGTCAAACAGTTAGAAAAAAATGTGAGTGATTCTTCAAATCCATCAACAGATAATAAAGATTCTTTGACTTGCCAATTTATGCAATGTATAGTCAATAAATTAGAGACACTGTCAGTTCAACCAAGAACTACAGACTCATTCTTGTTTAGGCAAACTTCAATAGATTTGCCTAAATTCAACGGCTCATTCAAAGATTGGCCGAAATTTAAACAAACTTTTTTCGAAACAACCAAACTCGGCAATTTCTCTGATATTGAAAATTTTAACCGGCTTGAGAAATGCTTAGGAGGAGAAGCTCTATTAAGGGTTAACTCCCTTCTATCTGATTCTAGCAACGTCAGTAGAATTATGAACGTTCTAGAAGAAAGATTTGGGAGTATAGAGCAAATCTATAATGGACTCACGAACAATATTCTAAACATTCGTAATCCAAATTATGAAAATCCAAAATCCATGATTGATTTCGTATCAGCCATTGGAGATTTGGTGATAAACATGGAAAGTCTTAATCACGAAGAATATTTAAACGATCCTAGACTAGCTAGGGATCTTATGAGAAAACTTCCATCTGCAATCCAGAATCAGTGGCTGGAAAATATTAATGAGGAAAAGACGCTATCATCGCCTAAAAATCCCTACAAAGCCCCAACAATTAAAGATTTCTACACTTTCCTAAAGCCAAAGGAAAAGATAGCAATTGCTAAACTAGCCGACTCTGATAGTCCGGCTCCGAGAACTAGGTCAGAACGAGTTCTTCATTCACATGATGCATGCAAATCTAGTTGTATTATGTGTAACTTAAATAATCACAAATTGATACACTGCTTTGAGTTCAAACGTTTAACCCCAAAAGAAAAGCAAACATTTGTAATGGAGAAAAGGTTATGCTTCTCATGTTTAGGTGCAAATCATTTGGCAAAACAATGTCGATTTGCAAAAGATTGTAACATTGAAGGTTGCAAAAGCAAACACAATCGTCTTCTTCATGTGAAGCGGACGGAAAATAGTGATTCAGAAATTGAAGACTCAGAAAATGAGCATTCAGTGAATTTTCATATCAAGAAATATAACGACGTTTTCTATCCAATCGTTCCTGTGACGTTAATTAATGGATGCAATAAAATAGAAACATATGCATTCTTTAATTCTGGCTCATCAGTCAGTCTTATAAACGCAAAAACAGCGGTTGGGCTCCAAGCCAAAGGAGCATTAGCAAGGACAAATGGTGAAACTCAAGAAGATCTAAATAGTATGTCTGTTCAGATAAATGTTCAATCAATTAACGGAAGAAAGTTTAATTTGAAAGACTTGCGTACAGTTAAAAATTTGAAATTGCCAACGCAATCTCTAGACACAAATCATCTTGAAAACCAATTTCCCTATCTACAGGGTAGTACGCTGGTATCATATAACAACGCCATGTCTACAATATTGCTGGGTTTGCCTCATGCATACCTATTTAAAAGCATAAAGGAAGTATCAGGAAAATTCAATGAACCAATTGGCAGAATGACCAAATTAGAATGGGTCCGATTTGGAAGAAGTAATTTTGGAAAAATCAAAAAGGATCATTTGTTCACGATTCAAGAAGTAACAAAGAATTCCGTATCCAAAGAAGACGTACATGAAAATCATTCTCAATACTCAAAAAGACAATTTTTTCAAAGCTTTGAAAAAAAAAATAATAAAGATGCAAAGACTGAAAGATCAGAAACTTTAAAAAAAAACCAGATAATAAATGTAGGAGCAGTCAGCCCAATTACTTATGTGCAAGAACTGACAGAAGGAGAAAATAAAATATGTATTGAAAAATGTTTCAATTTTAAAGATAGTACCTCGAATGACCAAAATAACGAAAAATTAGATGATTTGAAAACAGAACCAAAGCTGGTCTTATATGCATCTAATAAACATTTTAAATTTGACTCCGAAACAACAAGTTTAAAATTCGACATAAAACTAATTAAGCAATATTTTTCCATAGTAAACAATTTTCCAGTAAAAGAAATAAATATTTATGGTCAAAAACATGACGATAACAACAGATTTTGTACGATATGGAACGAATATGATTCCATATTTTCAATTGATAAAGACACAAAATTACAACTGAAAGTAAAGTCGGATCGGTGTGAATTGAAAAATGTTTTTTTTCCTGCAAATGATACAGATTTAAATTTCAATGAAAAATCTCGGTTTAAAAATATTGACACAGTAATTCCAGAAAATAATGTATTAGTACAGAATAGTTTGAATATAAATTCTAAAATTATAATAAGTTCAAAAATGTGTGTGTAAAATTTGAATAAAATATACCGAAATATCCAATTTGAACGACGTGGAGCAGCTGAGGGCTCTACATAAGCAAGAGAATTTTTGTGCTAACAAACTAACCGAAGTGAAACAAGTGAAATAAAGTGTCGCTGACGGGACCGACAAAATAACGCCGTACGAAATCGACAGATCTACGACGGACATCTTTTTTTTTTTTTTGAATTAAATATACTTTATTGAATCTTTCTTATAATAATTACATTTGGTTTACATAATAAGTGGTCAGCTGTGGCTCTTCAGCTTTAGTTTGCTTTTCGTGATTTAAACACTGTTCATATTCATAACTTTAAAAGTATATGATTTATCATTTTTGTAACACTAGGTACAATGAAGAAAAAAAAATTAAACATAACCTAACCTAAAACTAACTTAATCTTACCATAAACTAAACCAATCCTTGAATCAAGGGGTATTCAGATATAGCACATTTTTCCCTGAATTTCAAACATTTTTCTTGAATCTTCTGATCCAACATTTTTACTTCTGCTAATTCATGAATCTCACTTGATCTAGTCCAGCCAGGAACATTCAAAACCATTTTGAGTACCTTGTTTTGGACACGCTGGAGCTTCAATTTATGAGTTCTAGCGCAACACTCCCAAACAGGTACTGCATACTCAATAACGGGGTAAATTATTTGTTTGTAAACTGCTAGCTTATTTTTCAAAGATAACTTTGATTTTCTGTTAATTAAAGGATACAAACACCTGATGAGAATGCTGCACTTGTTCAATATTTTATCTACATGCTGTCGAAACAATAGTTTCGAGTCAAGTATGAGACCTAAATATACAACTTTCTTTGACCAGGGTATTGAAACATCATTCATTTTAATCAAAACATCATCCTTTGGGACAAATCGGGCCGATTTGGAAAGTGGAAAAATGATGGTTTGAGTTTTGGCTGCATTTATGCGAATTTTCCAGTCGCCAAAGTATTCGGAAAGAACGTCAAGACCCTTCTGAAGACGGACTAAATATCTGGTTATTTTACCCTTATAAATAACGGCAGTGTCATCAGCAAAAGTGACAACACACCATTACCAGGAAGAGTAGGCAAATCAGATGTAAAAATATTGTACAGAAGTGGGCCAAGAATACTTTTGGGGAACCCCAGCATCAATGTTGAATAATCCAGAAGCAATCCCATTCAGAAAAACCTGAACGATCTCTCCGAAAGATAGTGCTGGATGATTTTGATAAGATACATTGGAAAACCGTATAAATACAGTTTATGTATCAAACCATCATGCCAAACATTGTCAAAAGCCTTCTCAACATCCAACAAAGCCATAGCAGTTGATTTAGACTCAAGCTTGTTCTGCTTGATGATTTTAGTTACTCTCGTAAGCTGATGAGCAGTATTTGGCTTCCGAAAGGGGCATAATACTGCTCATTCAAAATTATATTATTATCGTTGGTAAAATCCAAAAGCCTTGAATAGATGACCTTCTCAAAGAGTTTGGACAGACTACTCAAAAGACTAATGGGACGATAACTTGTTGGCGATGTTGGATCTTTTGAGGCTTCAAAATTGGTATGACTTTGCCCAGCTTCCAATTGGTGGGGAAGTAAGCAAGTTGCAAACATTTATTGAAAATATTGGCTAGATGTTGAAAGAACTGATCACTCTGTTTTTCAACACTAGATTAAAATGTTATCAAAGCCAGGAGCTTTCATATTTTTCATTTGTTTAACTGCAACTTTGACTTCCTCACCAGAAACATGGGAATCTGCAGGAAATTCAAAGGTAGAGTCATTGATTGTTGAAATACTATTGGCAACTGATGTTTCTTTACGGCTGGTCATGGAAGCGCCAAGATTATGTGAACTAACAAAATGAAGCCCAAGTGCATTTGCCTTTTCCTCGGATGTAATCAAAGGAGAATCCTCAACAATAAGAGGAGGAATAGGCTTTGGTTTGTTTTTAAGAACTTTTGAAAGTTTCCAAAATGGTTTTGAATAATTCCCAAGCTGGCTTACATGTTTTGAAAATTCTTGATTTCTAATATTGTCAAGTCGGTCTTGTATGATTTTGTTTAAATTGTTAACTGAAATCTTTTTGTCATAGTCCCCAGTCCGTTGATATTGTCTCCTATAAACATTCCTAAGTCTAATCAAGTGTTTAGTATCTACGTCAATATCAGTTACCTTAAAATTAACAGGAACCTCTCGAACGTTGGCAGCCTCTGCTTGGTTGATAGCCTGCTGGATCACCTCCAGCGAACGATCAATATCAGCAGAAGTTTCCGGGTGTTGATCATAGTCGATGTTGCTGTCTACCACTTGCTGAAACTGCTGCCAGTCAACGTTGTGGTAATCTTTCCGGGTTGGTTGCCGCTGCGGAGTAACGGAAGCTCCAACCTCCACAACCACCGGATAGTGATCAGAACTCAACTCTTCAAACACCTCAGGATGAGCCACGTTCTCAGCCATATTGGTAATGAAGAAGTCGATGATTGAGTGATTCCCAGACCGAGCCACCCTCGTTGGACGATCCGGACTCACAACGTTGTAGTATCCGTTTTGCAGATCGTTGTGCAGAATCACTCCGTTCCGATTCCTCCTGCTGTTGCCCCAAACTTCATGCTTCGCGTTGAGGTCACCAGCGATGATGTACTTTGCGCTCCGCCGTGTCAGCTTCTGGATATCGCCCTTCAGTTTTGCTGCTGAACCATCTCTGGCATTCACCTGACGTGGGCAGTATGCAGCAATGAAGAGTACTGGGCCAACCGAAGTGGGAATTTCCACTCCAACGGCCTCGATGATGTCCAGCTTAAAGTGTGGCAGCCGGCGTGGCTTGAGATCACGATGAACAGCGACAAGCACACCTCCTCCTCCAGACGTGGTCCTGTCGAGCTGCGTCGCAATCTTGTAGTTTTGCAGATAAACTTTTTCACCGGGCTTCAGATGAGTTTCCGTGATGGCAGCTACGTCGATCTCCTTCTCGCGAAGAAAATCCACCAGCTCTAAGTTCTTCCTCCTAATGGAGCAAGCGTTCCAATTCAGCAGCTTGAGGGACCTACGATCCATACTGGATGACGAACGAGGTCAGCACTTCAATCTGCTGGGTCTTGGTTTTGCATCCACGCAGTGCAGCGGACATCTGTTTGAAAATATTGAGGAGTTCGGTTGAGGTGTAAAGATCATTACCATTTTCCTCAACTGCTGGTTCTTGGGTTGGTCTTGGCTCCTGGCTGAAGCCCGGTGGTGGCGGTCTCGGCTCCTGGCTGGAACCCGGCCGTGGATGATTCATCTCAGCTCTCTTCCTGGGATCCAACGGCAACGGTGCCAAGTTCGGGACCTGGCGTCGCGGTTGAAGAGGTGGAAAATTTTGCTCCACCAGGGCTGGAGGAGTTCTACGACGCTGAGGCTGATTCTTCGTCGATGCTTGCTGCCGAATTTTCACGAACTCAGCTCTCTTGGGGCACTTTCGGTCGGTTGACGAATGCTCACCGTTGCAGTTGAGGCACTTCACCAGCGAATCTTGGATGCACTGGGACGTGATGTGCGCATCAGTACCACATTTGGCGCAACGACGCTTCAGGTGGCAGTTCTTACCTCCGTGCCCGAAGCCCAGGCAGTTGAAGCATTGTGTGACGTCACGATGCACTGGTCGGTATCGCTCGACACGATAATGTTGAAAACCGCTCGGATTGCCTTCAGCTCAGGAAGCGTCGTCGATCCCTTAGCCAAATGCAGCAGGTAGAGCTGGTCACGGTACTTGATGTCTTTGTTGCGTCGGCTCATTTTGTGCACGGCCAACACATCCAGTTTCAAAACTTTTAGCTCGGCAGCTAATTCCTCCACTGGCATGTCGTACAGACCTCTGACGACGATTTTGTACGGCTTATCCATGACGACATCATGGGTAAAGTACTCCTCGTTTTCGGTCAAGTAATCCTTGACCAGTTGATAGTGCTGCCTGGATTGCACCAGCACCTTAAATCCGTCCTGACACAGACGAATGTTGCCTTGGACTTTCCCAGACTTGATGAGTTCAACAAGCCCCGCACGAAAGTCGATCGTTGCTGCTGATTGCCTCACATAAAAAGGAGGCAGTTTCTCCTTTCGCTGTTTCACTTCATTCTCCTTTGCTTCCGCTACCTGGTCCTCGTCAGGCAGTCCAGCAAACTTGTTGTTCTTCAAAAGCTGCTCCTCGTGCGATGAAGAGTTCTCCTCCTCCTCATCCATCGGTACAGTACCGTCGCTCTTTTTCGTCTTTTTGCTGTTCGATGTCACTTCCAAAAGCACCTTCCTTTTGGAAATTCCCGGTTTTTGGCCATCAGTTGAGGCCTCAACCTTCCTTTTGGAAATTCCCACTTTTTTGCCTGCTTGAGCCGCAGGTAGGGCAATATTGCCGGCGTTTTGCGCCGGGACGCGACGAGTCATGTTGATTCAGACAACCTTCACCAACGAATGCTCGGATAACAATGATGAACGACGGACATCTGGTTTCAAGAACTTGAGGATTTTTTTTAATTCTTTCCAAGAACTTGAGATCGGCTATTAACTATTCGAGGACTTGGGAAATTGCTTCCAACAAACTCCCAAGGACTCGACAATTTACGACCAAAGCCTGGAAAAACACATGGCCGCGATCCTTTGCCTGACGGCGGGAACGGAGCCGAACGACCATTACGCAGGCGACGTAATTTGAGAAAGGGTTTTTCCAACAAACCCTGCAATATTGATCTCCCGCGAAGGGATAAATTTATGACTAGACTTTTACGACGGGGCAAATCGGAGCCAGACACCAAGATAAGCATCGGGCGAAAGTGCGTGGGAATCTCAGAATTCGGGTTCCCACGCCCACTAAAAGGAAAACCGTGCGATCCTCGTAAGAGAAAAGACGGAATGTGCGATGACGGCATTCGTGCCACATGACCGACAAGGACGAAAGACGACAAGGACAAAGTAGCGACTGCCAAGAGTAGGAAGGGCTTCTCTACGAATAGAGAGCCCAAAGGAAAACTAGGATAGGAACGGTAGGAAATTAGAAACTAGAAGCTATGTAAAATTAAAATTAGGAAATAAAAGTAAGTTGATATTTAGCAGTAAGAGAAGAAACGTCTTTTCCGCTAAAACAATTATATCACCTCCCAAATCCTGCAACGGGCAGCGACATGGTGGCTCCAGAGAGGAGTAAAAGAACTCAGCGCGTAAAAACACAAAAGTGCGAAGTGCAAAGTGCAAACAAAACAAAAACTCCAAAAACACAAATTTCATAGAGAATTACTCAAGTGCGAACGGGAAAAATTAAAGAAAAGAAAAACACAAAAGTGCGAAGTGCAAAGTGCAAACAAAACAAAAAACTCCAAAAGCACAAATTTCATAGAGAATTACTCAAGTGCGAACGGGAAAAATTAAAGAAAAGAAAAACACAAAAGTGCGAAGTGCAAAGTGCAAACAAAACAAAAAACTCTAAAAACACAAATTTCATAGAGAATTACTCAAGTGCGAACGGGAAAAATTAAAGAAAAGACAAACACAAAGGCGCGAAGTGCAAAGCAAAAAAAAAAAAAACAGTGCAAAAAAGTGCGAAATCGACGCACCACAGGACCACGAGATCAACAGGAGACGCCGCTTACCGGACAACGAAGGATGCAGCCAACTGCGGATTGACCACAGAAAAAGTAACAAGTAAGAATTAATTAATTATAAACTCACTAAGAGTAAAGACTAGGTAAAAAATAAAATAAAATAATAATAATAATTTCTTGCAATTTTTTGCTTTATTGGATACGACAACTTGTAGTGTACACCTTTTATCAAGTCAAGGAAAAACTTTGGGATAATACTATAGACTCATAATAACAAAAATAATCATGTCCAAATACGTGTACCACCCAAACCCTCACGGTGTTTGCCCATGCTGTGAAGAACCAGACGAGGCAGATGACCTACTCGCATGTGACGAGTGCAGTCACTATTTCCACTACAAATGTGTGAAAGTAGAGGCGACCGTTCAGCGAGATATTAAATGGCTATGCCCTAAGTGCAATTTCGCGACACAGCGAGCTATACACTACAAAAACGAAGCAAAGAAAGCCCAAGACGAACTTAAAAGGTTCAAGAAGAGGCAACTAAAGCTATCGAAGAGGCTAAAATAGCCTGGGAAACACTAGAGTTAAATAGAAAGACAGACATTTTCGAATTACAACGCGAGTCGATCCGCGAAGTAATGAAACAGTGCCACAAGTCAAATTAGAAAAGTAGAGGAACCGTCAGAAACGACGATATTCCTCAGAAGACAATCTTTAATTGAGCTTCCATACTTTAATGGGTCTAGCCACCTATGGCCCCAATTTGAAAAATCTTCTTTGAAACCACCAAAGATGGTAGATTTTCAAACATGGAGAACATATTACGTTTAAAGAAACACTTGAAAGACGACGCTTACCGTCATGTCGAAGCACTATTATCTCAGGCAGAAAATGTAGAGACCATCATGAGAAGACTAAAAATCAGATTTGGAAATCCAGAGATGATTTTTGAAAGTCTTCTGACAAAATTCTTGGAGTGCAGAAACCCGAGAACAGACGCACCAAAGACAATGATTGACTTTGCGAATGCTATGGAAAACTTAATCGTCAATACTAAATTAATGAATAGTGCGCACTTTCTGCGCGACTACAAACTACCAAAATTAGCAGCCGCTCGGCTACCCTTTAATCTACATCAAGCATGGTTAAAACGCGTCCTAGAGGCACAGAAATCCGCTACCGATGCAAAACCTTATGCGGCTCCTACGATTGAAGACTTTAATCAATGGTTTGAACCGTACAAGGATTTAGCGATACTCACACTATCAGAAAAATCTGTACCTCACGCGGATATAAGGAATAAAGATAGAATAAATGGACACTTTGGCACTGAATCACGACCACCAAAGGGAATCAAAAAATGTTTCGCATGCAACGACAATCACAAGACAAGCGAATGTCAAAAATTCAAGAACATGAACACCGAAGACCGTCGAAAGTTAATAGTCCAGTCAAAGGCGTGCTTCTTGTGCTGCAATTATTCCAATCACGGAGCAAAATTGCAAGATTCCAGTGAAATGCCACAAAGATGGCTGCTACGGAAAGCACCACCCACTGCTCCATACAGAAAAAAGTTACAACAACACCAACGAAGATAAAACAGCCGGTCAAGAAAACCAAGACTGTGCGGAGATGATTAATTACCACAATAGACCCACCAAAGGGGTCAGATACCAAATCGTACCCGTGACAGTCAGAAATGGAAAAAGAACGGCCAAAATACTAGCCTTCTTGGATATCGGATCCTCTACAAGCCTTATCTCCTCAGATATTAAGCATGAACTCCAGCTAAAGGGAAGAATTAAACCGCTAACACTCGCCTGGACAAATGGAGATACGCAAGAGGAACCTGAGAGCGAGGCGATCACTGTACATGTCGCTGACGAGACAGACGAACGACTTTGGAAAATTTACGACGCACATGTGTTCCGAGGGACGAGAGAAAATTTGAATTTTATTTTCTCAAGAACCGGAGAACCTATAAATTAATTCAAGGACTTCCAAAAATTCCCTAAATTCCCTAAATTTATGGAAATTTACTAAAAAACACATGGCCCGAGTCCCTTGCCAGACGATGGGAACGGAGCCGAGCAATTACACAGGCGACGTAATTCGAGAAGGGTTACGACACGCTGTAAAATTGAAGATCTCCCGCGAAGGGATGAGATTTTACGATCGGGTCCCTTTTACGACAAGATACCGATCGAAACCAGACGCAGAAATGGCATCTGGCGAAAGTGCGTGGGAACCAGAAATTAGATTCCACGCCTACTCAAGAAAGTGATCCTCATGGAAGAAAAAAAGGATCTAGGAAGGACAAGAACAAGGAAAAGGACGAGGACAGCGCGATACACCCACGCTCATATCTCCATTGATGAGTAAGAAGAAAGGAAAATTAGAAAATTTATCAGTAGGAGGAGTTTAGTATAAATGCAAACTATTGTCATCCCTTTCATTGCTTAGAATAAACTGTTTAGAATAATTGTTTAGAATTAAGACCAATTATAAAAACCAAATTTTGTTTTAAATAAAGTTAGTCGCAGTTCAGTAGTCTCGGAGTTTATTTCGATCACAATCCCCTGGGCACAACATTTTTTGGTGGCTCCAGAGAGGAAAACAGCTCAAGCGCAAAGTGAGCTTAGTTTGTGCGAAGCAGGGGAGCTGCAAAGTGATCTTCGTTTGAGCAACGCAGCAAAGTGATCTTCGTTTGAGCGAGCAGCAAAGTGATCTTCGTTTGAGCAACGCAGCAAAGTGATCTTCGTTTGAGCAACGCAGCAAAGTGATCTTCGTTTGAGCGAGCAGCAAAGTGATCTTCGTTTGAGCGAGCAGCAAAGTGATCTTCGTTTGAGCAACGCAGCAAAGTGATCTTCGTTTGAGCGAGCAGCAAAGTGATCTTCGTTTGAGCAACGCAGCAAAGTGATCTTCGTTTGAGCAACGCAGCAAAGTGATCTTCGTTTGAGCGAGCAGCAAAGTGATCTTCGTTTGAGCAACGCAGCAAAGTGATCTTCGTTTGAGCGAGCAGCAAAGTGATCTTCGTTTAAGCAACGCAGCAAAGTGATCTTCGTTTGAGCGAGCAGCAAAGTGATCTTCGTTTGAGCAACGCAGCAAAGTGATCTTCGTTTGAGCGAGCAGCAAAGTGAACTTCGTTTGAGCAACGCAGCAAAGTGATCTTCGTTTGAGCGAGCAGCAAAGTGATCTTCGTTTGAGCGAGCAGCAAAGTGATCTTCGTTTGAGCAACGCAGCAAAGTGATCTTCGTTTGAGCAACGCAGCAAAGTGATCTTCGTTTGAGCGAGCAGCAAAGTGATCTTCGTTTGAGCGACGCAGCAGAGTGATCTTCGATTGTGCGACCAGCAAAGTGATCTTCGTTTGTGCGACCAGCAAAGTGATCTTCGTTTGACCGACGCAGTGAGGTCATCTTCGTTTGTGCGACATTGAGGAACAGCAAGGTTAGTACAGGATGTCCATCAGATATAAATATAATAAGTTAGGCAATTGTCGTTTATGCGACAAAAAAGATGAGGACACAATGATTGAATGTCATGAGTGCAATAGGCACTTTCATGAAAAATGTTGCAAATTAAGCAAATCGCCACAAGCGGATGAATATTGGGCTTGTCCGAAGTGCGCCCAAGCAATTCATCACTCAATGTCAATTTCAATTTTAGGTGCAAATCATTTGGCAAAACAATGTCGATTTGCAAAAGATTGTAACATTGAAGGCTGCAAAAGCAAACACAATCGTCTTCTTCATGTGAAGCGGACGGAAAATAGTGATTCAGAAATTGAAGACTCAGAAAATGAGCATTCAGTGAATTTTCATATCAAGAAATATAACGACGTTTTCTATCCAATCGTTCCTGTGACGTTAATTAATGGATGCAATAAAATAGAAACATATGCATTCTTTAATTCTGGCTCATCAGTCAGTCTTATAAACGCAAAAACAGCGGTTGGGCTCCAAGCCAAAGGAGCATTAGCAAGGACAAATGGTGAAACTCAAGAAGATCTAAATAGTATGTCTGTTCAGATAAATGTTCAATCTATTAACGGAAGAAAGTTTAATTTGAAAGACTTGCGTACAGTTAAAAGTTTGAAATTGCCAACGCAATCTCTAGACACAAATCATCTTGAAAAACAATTTCCCTATCTACAGGGTAGTACGCTGGTATCATATAACAACGCCATGCCTACAATATTGCTGGGTTTGCCTCATGCATACCTATTTAAAAGCATAAAGGAAGTGTCAGGAAATTCAATGAACCAATTGGCAGAATGACCAAATTAGGATGGGTCCTATTTGGAAGAAGTAATTTTGGAAAAATCAAAAAGGATCATTTGTTCACGATTCAAGAAGTAACAAAGAATTCCGTATCCAAAGAAGACGTACATGAAAATTATTCTCAATACTCAAAAAGACAAATTTTTCAAAGCTTTGAAAGAAAAAATAATAAAGATGCAAAGACTGAAAGATCAGAAACTTTGAAAAAACCAGATAATAAATGTAGGAGCAGTCAGCCCAATTGCTTATGTGCAAGAACTGACAAAAGGAGAAAATGAAATATGTATTGAAAAGTGTTTCAATTTTAAAGATAGTATCTCGAATGACCAAAATAACGAAAAATTAGATGATTTGAAAACAGAACCAAAGGTAGTCTTATATGCATCTAATATACATTTTAAATTTGACTTCGAAACAACAAGTTTAAAATTCGACATAAAACTAATCAAGCAATATTTTTCCATAGTAAACAATTTTCCAGTAAAAGAAATAAATATTGATGGTCAAAAACATGACGATAACAACAGATTTTGTACGATGTGGAACGAATATGATTCCATATTTCCATATTAAAGTCGGATCGGTGTGAATTGAAAAATGTATTTTTTCCTGCAAATGATACAGATTTAAATTTCAATGAAAAATCTCGGTTTAAAAATATTGACACATAAATTCCAGAAAATAATGTATTAGTTCAGAATAGTTTGAATATAAATTCTGAAATTATAATAAGTTCAAAAATGTGTGTGTAAAATTTGAATAAAATATACCGAAATATCCAATTTGAACGACGTGGAGCAGCTGAGGGCTCTAGATAAGCAAGAGAATTTTTGTGCTAACAAACTAACCGAAGTGAAACAAGTGAAATAAAGTGAAGACAAAATTAAAAAAAAAAGAAGCAACTCACAACCTAGCAAAAGTGCAAAGTGGAAGACCTCATTTACCAAATCAAAGTAATGACCCTCGACAAAGAGAATAATAATATGGAGCAAATCATTAATGCTCTGCGGGACCGTATTACCGCACTAGAAACAAGAAACATAAACATCGAGCCTGGTTACAGTGACCCCCCGAATTTATTTTGAAAGGGTCGATGAAACCACAGTTGAGGCAGACTTTTTAGAAAATGTGCCTAGCCTGGCTACAGCTTTAAAAACTTTTGACGGAGATCTCAATGAACTGAGCCAAAGGTTAAAAAAATGCAGAAACAGTATTTAACATTTGTAACCAAGATCTATCCTCACACGAAAAACGAAACTGTCTGCATTTAGTATGAAAAAGAAAAGAAGAAAACAAGAAAAACCTTTTGATATGTGATTCAATATCGAAGTGAAGTAAAGGGAAGACTGGATGCAAATCCAGCGATACGCTTGGTTGTAGAGAAACACCAAAAAATACAAAAATTTAGAAGCAGATTCAGTGCAAAGTGAGTGAAAAAAATATATAAAAAAGTAAAAAGCAGTTAATACGTGACAGTAAGTGTATCGAGAAGTAACACAGCGACGTAGAACAGAAGAATCGACGAAGCAACATCGAACATCAAGAACTAAATTCAACAACAAACGAAGCATAAGATATTTAGGAGAATTCTAAAATGGGTCAAAAGTTTACTATCAACTCAAACGGTAGGTGCACATGCATATATGCAATCATTGTGGTCGGTACTTTCACCTGCAATGCGTAGGACTAGGCCGTATGCCAAATAAAAATGAAGACTGGCACTGCATCAAGTGTGATGCAGTGGGCAAAGCCTTGCCAAATTATGACCAAAAAGTCAAACAGTTAGAAAAAAGTGTTTGTGATTCTGCAAATCCATCAACTGATAGTAAAGATACTTTGACTTGCCAGTTTATGCAAAGCATAGTCAATAAGTACCAGATGCATTCTTCATCTGCTTGAAAAATATTCAGGCTAGAAGAGGAAGACTAATGCAACTGTACAGCGAAAACGGTACAAACTTTATCGGTGCAAGTGATGAATTAAAAAGAATAATCGTTGGCGGATTTGTGATGCGTGTGAGGAGTATGGGAAAGAATGGTTAAAGAAGTCAAGAGTACTTTATCATCTGTGCAAGAAACAATGCCTGAATATTCCGTAGTGATAAAATCACGCAATGACAAATACCTTTGGTCATATGATGACGACTTCAAAAGGAAGAATCTTTAGACATTTGAAGAACTTTTGAGAACAGCAAATAGACAAAATGACAAATATATTGAAATTTGACCATGTTGAAATTATAACGGATCCTACGCTGAATAAGTACCGCACATCGATTTAATAGACCAACTACATAAACTAAATATAACTGAGAAATGGTTCTGTAGACACTGTATCAGACAAAATAAAGTCAGAAATTAATAATAAAACATTCGAAACATGGAATGATCTCAAATTGTTTTTACAAGAGAGATTCAAACCAAGTCTCCAACTCATGCTGGTGTAGCGACCCTCACATTTATCATTGTTTTTATGATGGTGGAAAAAGAGTTACATTGAAATCCCAGGAAGACACAAATTACATTTTTATTGTTCACAACTTCAGTTGAGAACAGAAGAATGGTATTTGGTGTTCTTAGAATTTTAACCGATGTACCTTTCTCCCACGTAACAAAAATAACAATTCGCTATTAAACAAAAGAGAAGCCACCTAGGGCACTCGAGGCCACAAATATTTATGGCCATAGGAGATAGGGATCACGAAGGAAAACAAACATAACGAGAGGGACATCCTTCCATATCTGATTAGTTCAGATGTGGAAGGTGAGAAAAATGGAATAAAATAATAATAATAAAACGTGAAGGAATGCCAGCTAGAAATAAAAACCGTGGGAGCAGGAAAACAGAAAAAAATAATCAAGTAGAGACCTCTAGGAGGTGATACAAGAATTAACAAAAACTTGAGGGGCGAAAAACTCACGACAAAAAGAAAGAGAGAGAAGGAAATGAAATTAATCGGGGCGAATAATAGATTGATATAAAACTAGAAGTAAGATCGGAGCTCGGGGTCAGTCCGGAAGGATCTCGAGTTCGATTAGATTGTGTATCTGAATAGGAAAAATATAATTGTCTTTATATTTAAACTATTCCATGCTTACAATTTAAATGAAAGAAAGATTCCTTTTCGGGTAAGGCGTTACACTGGTATTGCTAGACTATATCAATTCCATGTCAGTCAAGCAGAATGAAAGTCTCCAATGAGTAAACTTTACAAATAAGATGAAAGAAATGTAACCAAACACATATAAAAGGGCAAGGAGCCACCGAATAAATCGAATTCATTCTCAGAACACAAACCAGAACTGTACAGTTTAGTGACCGCTCCCAAGCCAGGCTTGAGGACACCGATCTTCTTCGGATGACAGCCTATGGTTCAAAAATCTAAGACCCTTAAAAGTGATCAAGGCTACAAGAATACGAATTATTCCAGCAGTATGCCATGGGCAAAGCTGTTTGGAAAATTAAAGATTTGTTGTCAAGACGAGCAAAATTGGTTACAAAATCAAAATTTTGCAATCGAAATTGCGTGTGACTGTCAAAGAGTGAACAGTGTTGTGTACAGACTGGCTAGGAATCCTTGACAGACTGGGATGCTAGACTTTTGAGACACTGTCGCTGACGAAACCGACAGTTAGACGCCAGATTTGAGGACCTAAATTTGTGGAACACATTTGGTCGAATTGGAATTACGTTCTTGGTAGTAGACAAATGCCATCCTCTTATCTACAAATAAAAAATAGGATTTTTTAGACTTGGTACGAGACACAAAGATGGGTACTAATATTCCATTGTGGTTTACCAAGAGTTGTTCTTTTAAGGACAGCTTCCATTGTCCATGTTTTTTGTAGGTCGCCATCTTGGTTGAATCTGCAACAAAAGAAAACATGTATGTAGTAACTTTTTTGCTTGATTTTGGAAATTTAAGTTTTATCGCAAAGTTTTTGGTGTTTTTCACTTACCAACTAGCGTTGAATAATTCCACAATTTTTAAGGTTTTCAATGCACATTTACGATCAAATTTCACATTTCAACCTTAATGATTATCGCGATGATTTTGATAGCACTTATTCAGGCCTAATAGCCTGATGTATCCTTGTTCGCTCTGGTACCAAATGATGCTTTGTAGCGAACATGTCGAAGCTTTTATACTGGCTGAAATGGGTACCTCCAAATAAATACTCGTACCTTTAATGAGAGTCAATGAATTTACTACCTCTTGATAGGTAGGGGTATCACAACGGACAGTAGATTGTCAGTTAAAACTTGACAAATACATTTTTGCCTTTCTTACTAAAGAAAGGTATAGGTTTTACATTATGGCTGGATATCATTTTCATGTTCGTAAATATGACGATTCAGCATGAATTTTATTTCGGAAAAATCGTCAAAAAAATCACACCGCATCGATTTTTGACGCTCTATCGATTCATCTTGACAGAACTCGTCCATCTCCAACCCTCGAATTTTGAGAAAATAAATTCCGTGGAGATCGAGTGAGGTTCGTGTGTGGTAAAATTTTGCCAAATTTTGTGCCGCGTCGTTATCAACTCCCCTGAATCCGATTTTGATTCTTTTGAATGCAGATGAAAGCTAGTGTGCTGAACCTGGGCGAGTTGCCGCTCAAATTTTGAAATATCCATCTGTTTTCGGATGTGATAAGATTTTCCAACGAACTACACAGTTTCCAAATGAAAGTATGGTCAAATTACTTCATTTTCATATCTTTTATCTGTCTCAAAAATTGCATTTTTCGAGCTCTACAACCTCCCAAATTTTCATCGAGGTTCATAATTTGGTTCTTGAGTTAGAGCCATTTGAGTAACTCCCTAAAAAAGGTTAAAGCCCACCTGGTGACCTTCGCCAACTTTTTTCGTTTCTTATTTTATACGATTTTTTTCTACATTCATAGTACAGACCATGAGTGAGCATCTGAAACAAATTCGACATCGATCGGCAATCCCGATCAATTTTTAAAACGATTTACTTTTTGCCTTTCTTACTAAAGAAAGGTATAGGTTTTACTTTAAGGCTGGACGTCATTTTCATCTTCGTAAATAAGACGATACAGCATGAATGTCAATCGGAAAAATCGCCAAAAAATCACACTGCATTGATTTTCCACGCTTCGTCGCCCAGCCGACAGGTAGTCAAGTTGAGCTTCGAATACTGGCGCGAGAATGCTGGCGCATATATTTTGTGGCTCGAGATATACTCGTTTGTAGTAGCTTATCTACCGATGTTTCCTAAAACATGTAAGATATCGTAGCTTTTCGGTTACTTTTACCCTGTCCATTTTTGCATAACTGTCCAATGTTTATGCAAAATCTTTTATGACATAGGACATTCATCCGGCTTCAAACAATTTGTTTCCCGTGTACTCCTAAAATCGCCTTTAAGTAGGCTTCATTTTGTCGTGATTTCGTAAGTTTATTTAACAGAGTTCATTGGATTCCAACAGGAGCTTTCTAAGCTTTTCATCGTTTATATCGTTTTCAAAGTTTTCAAAGCTCGCGACGCCAATGGCTATCTACCTAAGGTACTCGCGATTGAGTGTGTAGTGGTGCGGTTGTAAAAAAAAGCTATCTCTGACTCTCTCACTTTCGTAGAAGCTGAATGGCAAGCTTCCCTGCACTGTGCGGCACACGCGGTTCACTTGTACCTCGGTTTTGCTTTGCGCCTGCTTTGTTCGATTTATGGGCTCGTACCGAAACTGGAAAACCGATTAAAAATATTCTTTTGGTGTAAATTGCTTTTTCAATTTCTTTTGGAAAACACATCATTAATAAAACCTTGCTTTCATCATAAGATTTTTTGTATCATGTCACTTTCTTTTGTGCTGATGTTATAAATAAACAAAGTCGATGTTATGAATTGAAAGAAGTTCTACCATTGTTGTACTTTTTAGTGAGAAAGGCTCTATCTCACCCCTGGTGGGATTAAATCGGTTGTTTTTTTTTAGGAATTGATAGATAGTAGAGCGTCCAATTTCCAGTTCCGGGAAAAAAATTCACGGGAATTCCCGGGATTTCCCGAAAAAAAAAAATATTTCCCGTTTCCCAAGAAATTTCCAAATTTCCCGGGAATTCCCGAAATTAAAGCAGAAGTATACATTTTTTTAACTTTTTGGTACATTTTGAAACTTAAAAAAAATAATTAAAGCACTAAATTTTATTTTATCAAATTCAATTTACTGCTCTTATTGAACTGATCAGTTCGTCTTAAAATTTCAAGTCAAGATTTATTTCAGTTAATATTTATTTCTGAAGCATTCACAACTAGGAATAGATTTAGTTTATTTGTTGGGCAACAATAATTGCGATATTATGAAATGAAAATAAACAATTAAAATGTGTTATATCATTTGAAAATAAGGTACCCATTCTCCCCAAGATCAAAATTTATTTATTTTTTGCTTTTTGTTTACCAAGACCAAACTGGAATACCATGACCGAATTGAAAAAAATGGTTAATTTGTTTAAAATTGTTTGAAAAATTACAGCTAAAAGTTGAAATTTTATAGAGCACTAGAGCTACCGAGGGCGTAAGATCAAATAAAAAACTACTTCGTATTATATAAAAAGTGCCCAAAACATGCAAACATATTTCAAATAATCGCTTTAAACATTTGAAAACTTTGAGTTGTGATTATATAAAAATTGTATTTTAAGTGAATAGCAGATTTTTAAAGTAAATTCAATGCTTATCGATTTATGTTTTATGTTTTATTTGAGAGAAAAGCCCGTTTGAGTGGAACGCCTACCGATGGGTCCTTCTCAAATAGGCACAAAACCTTTAACTTTTTTATTATCAACAGATTTATTCATGAGATTAAACCAGTTACATGTGTTTTGGATAAATTATTTGCCATGAAAAACATATTTCTTTATTATTTTTTTCATTTCAATGTTTTGCCATGAAAAACACATTTGTTGCATGTTTTTTTTTTCATTTTATCTAAATTATCAATTTCATTCTTTATCATGTTCTCTCACACTGGTAACAGAGACGTATTCAAAAGCAATTTTATCGTTTTGGAGCATGGATTCATTTTACTCACTTTACAAACACTTTTATTTAAAAAAATTCACCTAGCTACATCATATCAATGCAAAACACTAATCATTATTTTTTTGATATTTTAACGAATTGAAAGACAGATATTTATTTTTTTTATATTTTCTTGAAGTTGTATGTTTTTTTTACAAGCAGCCAAAGCAGTAATTGAACCTAACACTCATTTTGACCATTATAGGGGAAATATACCCTTTCTAATCAAACACCTATCTTCGTTATATGGAGAGTTTGATGTTCGATTAAAGCTCCAAAAATACTATTTAGGCTGTAAACTTACCAGCAACAGCACCGCCTCAAGTAAGCACGCAAATGTATGCCACTTACTGGCCAAAAAGATCAAATTTAATGCACTTTTGATCATAATTTCTATTTTGCGAGACCATTTCTCATCATTTTGGTGGCACACACATCCACACGCAAGATCAGAGGTTAACTGCTTAACGAAAGTCGCCATCATATCTTTTCCCCTAGTTGCTATTTTATACTATTTTGTTGCAAAATATTTACCAAAATAAGAATCAGAACAATTTTTGATAAATTTAAAAATTTCCCGGGAAATTTGCTGAAAATTTCCCGTTTCCCGGGAAATTGGACGCTCTAATAGTTAGTTTTATTAAATTTAATATTGAATATTTGATTTTGAAATAAAAACCAAAATAATGCATTCCTAATTTTTCTCCAACAAATTCCAATTTTGTCCTAAGCACTTGCTCCTCACGTTCAACGACTGACATAAAATTCCCCCCTTTCCAGTCAAGAAACCACGTGCATTCGGCGACTTTCATAAAAGATACTTGGTCAATTTCCTTTTCTGGAGCTCAACTCCCCCTCGAAAACCCCGATCCAGCAAGATAAGACGTGAAAGGTCGGTAAAAGCTTTGCCAATCGATACCACCACCAAATATAACCGTAAAATTTTACGAGTGGTACTTCGCCAATACCTGATGCGCTGTCATGACCTTCCGCTTCATTCCCTGCCAGTAGCGGGTTTCCCTCCACCAAATCGATATGCAAATGGTTCTCGCTCTGGTTCGAACTCTGGACAACTGGCAGGACAGGTGGGCCTTTTGAACGCCAGAATAAATGTCAGTCGTTGCTCGGTTTGTGTCTTTGCAATGCAAAACAAAGCGTTGGGTTGGTGTCTTTGCTAAATAAACAAAGCAGTGATTTTTTATTTAAATTTTAAATTAACTTTTAAAAGTTAATACAAAACACCCCGTTTGTTTTCAGCGCGGAACGCGATACTCCCTTCCAGGAACCCGTTGCTTTCGGGGGGGGGGGGGACCTGTCCTTCATCCGGGAAACCGAACTGCACACGGGACACACTCTGCACTAGCTGTCGGCGGCAATTTACATCACATTTCTTCGAAGCTCTGTCAGCAATTTTCCTACAGCTGGGGAAGCACATTTGAGCGCTATAAATTTGGTTGATTTTTTGTCTGTTGTTTTTGCTCCTGGTGAGGAAAGTTGAGGTTAGGTTTCGAATTCGAATGCTGGTTACGGGGGAGTTGTCGGATCAGGTGTTTCGCTGGGAGCTGTGAAAGCTCCTTCGAATTGTTACCAGCTGCATTGTGCAAGGGTTGGGGCGAGCTGAACTGAATTTCGCTGGTTTGAATTCCCCGGGGCATTCAGGATGCCCGGAAATGTAATAGTTGTGAAGTGAAATAAATTTTCGGTGAACTCGGTTGTAATAAGACCGTGGCTGTAAACTAGGTTTTGTGAGGTAATGTGAATAGAATGGGTAATGGTGGGGTACCTATCATGAAATTTAATAGAAAAGTGAAATTCGCAATAGACTTTATTTTTTCTACAGATTATTTAAGGAGTTGATTGATTTTTTAAAACCAAACAAACTTTGGAAGAATAATTTCAATCAAAAACTTACGATAGCCAAAAAAGCCAACCCTTTTCAAAATCAACCAGAAGCAAACAAAACCCTGAAATAATTAATCCACTTCCACTTCCTGCCAAACGAACCTTTTGAAATGTTCTCACTTACTCAATAGGGGGAAAATTTTCGCGCCTGGCTACGCCATTTGGTAATTAAAACTGGCACAATTTTGTTTGACTTCCCAACCGACGATAACGCTGTCAAAAGAGTGAATCAAGGGTTCGGAGATTTCGAACAATGAACGAGTTGTAATGAAAGTTTTTAACGAACCGGGGAGGAAATACGCAGCTCGTGGAAAACCACTCTTGCAATCTGTCACACAGGAAAGAATGGAAAATCAGAGGGAAATGGAACTCGTTTTTTGAATTTTACTTCCGTTTTTACAATAAAAAAAAAACAAAGACATGGATTTTAAAACTTACTCACTTTAATTATGTTCTAGAAAAGTCAGAGATCATAACAATTTTATTTCCGACAAACATATCGGACTTCCCCCAAATATTCTGAAAACCAGCGCGAAAAAATAGAAATAGTTATCAGTTCTGGCTAACATAATAAACCCTCATAATTTTTAAACTTAAGTGTGGTTCTTTAAAAATTTCAATAAAATTCAGCTTTGTCTCACAATACTTCCTATCATCTTTATTGCAAACCAAAATCATCATAATTTAAGAGCTCTGGAAAACAATACCACCGCAGCGTCAGTTGTGAACCCCAAGCTTCAATTATTCAAATTAAGGGTTCCGAGGTTTGTCACACTTCTCCATGAAGGCAAACACAAAATGTAATAAGACAAAAAAACATTTCGACACCGGGCCAAAAAGGCAACATCGTTGCCAGCCGTCGTTAAATGTTGCGATAGTGATGGATGCCTTAGGTTGGCTCAAATTTATCTTTGAATGCTGCAGTTTTTGATGCTTCAACGCATTTTCAAATTACCTATGAGCAGTTCTCTCAGATTTCGGTCATTCGAATTTTTTGTATTTTTTAATACTACTTAAACATTTTTGGTGCCTTCGGTATGCCCAATGAAGCCATTTTGCATAATTAGTTTGTCCATATAATTTTCCATACAAATTTGGCAGCTGTCCATACAAAAATGATTTGTGAAAATTCAAAAATCTGTATCTTTTGAAGGAATTTTTTGATCGATTTGGTGTCTTCGGCAAAGTTGTAGGTATGGATATTGACTACACTGGAAAAAATTGATACACGATAAAAAAAACTTTTTTTTTCACAAAAACTTGATTTGTAAAAAAACACTATTTTATTTTTTTATATGTTTTAGAGGACATCAAATGCCAACTTTTCAGAAATTTCCAGGTAGTAGGAAAAATCTTTAACTGAGTTATGATTTTTTGAATCAATACTGATTTTTTCAAAAAATCGAAATATTGGTCGCAAACATTTTTCAACTTCTTTTTTCGATGTAAAATCAAATTTGCAATCAAAAAGTACTTTAGTGATATTTTCATAAAGTGCACCGTTTTCAAGTTAAATCCATATTTAGGTGACTTTTTTGAAAATAGTCGAAGTTTTTATTTTTTTCAAATCAGTGCACATGTTTGCCCACCTTTGAAAAAAATATTTTTGAAAAGCTGAGAAAATTCTCTATATTTTGCATTTCTGAATTTTATTGATACGACCCTTAGTAAAAATAGTGTTTTTTTTTTTTTGCAAATCAAGTTTTAGTGACAATAAGTTAAATAAAAAATCACCAAACAATTTTTTACCGTGTATCATTTTTTTCCAGTGTAGTCCATATCCATAACTACAACTTTTGTCGAAGACACCAAATCGATCCAAAAATTCCTTCAAAAGATACAGATTTTTGAATTTTCATATCATTATCATTTTTGTATGGCCAGCTGCCAAATTTTTATGGAAAATTATATGGACAAACTAATGATGCAAAATGGCTTCTTTGGGCATACCGAAGGCACCAAAAAAGTTTCAGTCGGATTTTAAAATACAAAAATTAAAATTTAAGAAAAAAGACCGATATCGTAGAAAATTGCTCCTAATTTTAAAACTCTAGAATTCTTAAATTATTAAATTTCAAAATAAACATTTTGAGTTCATTATTCTTGAGCTTCATAATTCCTTCAATACTTTAGTATTTCCAAATTCTTTGATTCATCAGTGCATATGTTAAAAATATCTCAAATTGTTGAATTTCTTTATTTCTAAATTCTCAAAATTCAAAAGTTTAAAAATTTCCAAATTCTTAGAAAATGATGTATAGAATCCAAAAATTATTTAAAATTAAATTTAACTTAAATCCTACATTTAAAAATTCTCCAATTCCTACAATCTTAAAATCCTGAATTACTGAATTCCAATATTTCTAAATTCCTATTTTTTAAACTGTTTGATTTCTGGATTCCTTAAATCCTGAATTTTAAATGTATCAAATCATTTATTCTTTATTCTGAATTCCTTGATTTCTAATTCAATAATTCTTTATTTCTATTCCTGAATTCTTAAATTACTTAATATTTAATTGCTAGAAATAACTGAACTCCCAAATTTCTGAAAGTTTAAATAATGAATCCCAAAATTCGAATCTTCGAAAATTTCAGAATTCTTAATACTCTAGTTCCAATTTCCAAAATCCTAAAAAATCTAAATTTATAAATTCCTGATTTTATAAAAAAAACTGAAATCCTGAGTTTTCATATTCTTGATGGGTCTTGACTCAAAAATCAATATATTCTTAATTAGATTTTACTTTTGTATGGTCATCATCAAATGATTTTATTCTAAATCCAGGCAAGAAAGGGCAAATAAATAAATTCTAAAAATAATAAATTGTTTGATTCCTAATTTTCTTCAAAACATTCTGAAATCCTGAAATTTCTAATTCTTAAATTCCTTAATTCTCAAATGCTTTAATTTCAAAATTTCAAAATTCATGAATTCATAAATTTTTATAATCCTAGATTCTTGAATTCCTTAATTGATTACTTTCTAAATTCCTCAATTCATCAGTTCACAAATTTCTAATTTCCCAAATTACTTAAATACAAAATTCTAAATGTCTACTAAAATCTTAAAATTTAATTGAATCCTAAAATTTTTAGTTTATAAAATTAAATACGCTGAATTTGTCATTCCTTATTCCTTATTTTTTTATTTCTTATTCTCGATTTCTTTTATACCAAAAATTTTCAACATCCAAATTAAAAAATTTCAAATATCAAAAAATAAATTAATTTAAAAATTCTTTAATTCCCTAATCCGTTTCTAAATAGACATATAATTTCCATTTTGTCCTTAAAATCATTTTCCCATCAACAAATTGTAAATAATTTTTCAGAATAATAACCTTTATTCTAAAAATTACTAAATACCTAAATGTGACTGAATTCATAAGATCATTATTAAAAGAAATACAAAATTCTAGTATCAAATTCCTTAAATCAAAAATTTCAAAATTCATAAATTTTCGATTTTCGAAAAACCCTGAATTCTTATAACTATAAAAATCTACTATAATTCCAAAATTCAGCAATCCAAACATTCTTTAAATCCCAAATTTCTAAATTTCTTTAAAAATAAAAAAAAAAACCTTAAATTGTCTACATCCCAAATTTATTAAAAAATCCTGGATGTCTTATATATATTTATTAATTTTTTTTAAAATTTAAAGATTCTTGAAAATCCAAAGTTTATAAATTATTCAGTTTCCATATTCCTTAGAATTCTTTAATACCTAATCGCTAATCCCATGATTCATAATTTCAAAATTGCTGCTAATTTCCTAACAATACTCCTTGTATCCTTAGTTAATAAATTCTTAAGTTCTTTACAGCCTCCATTCATAATTTCTTTGATCGTTATTCCAAAATTCCTATAGTATACACACCATATTTTTTCGCTGAAACTCAGTAAAGTTTTACTGAATTTTCATCTACTGAAATTTCAGTATGCGATTCAGTAATTTAGATTTTACTAAATTCTCAGTTAAATGACATTTGTCACTTTGACAGGTAGTTTAGGCCGTTGCAAATATTTTTTAAAGTTTATGTCGCCCCCCCCCCCTTCAAAATCGGTTCGAAAAATCTGGGTGCTGAATAGTGGTTCGCAAAACGGCCTCAATTTTGAACTGCCAAAGTGGAACCAATTTACTGTTCGCCAAAAGGAGAGAGTATTGTTATCGATAATTAAAAAATGTTTTTTTTTTTTTTTGCAAGAATGAAATATTTGTGGCTTTTGAGGACCTGAAGTTGAAGTCGAGAAATGTTAATAAAGTTGAAGGCGAGATCGATTGCGGTTGTATCCATCCAGAAGCTGTCTTTATCGTTTTGTTCCGTTTGAAAACCTACTGGTTTAGTGAAAATCTTCTCCGTTTGTTGCCCCGCTCGTGTGGATCAATCGGCGCTGGACTCACAATCCAGAGGTTGCTGGTTCGAATCCCGCGGCGGGCGCTTATAAATTCTAAATGTAAATATGGGTGTCCGGCATCATCGCTCCGTGCCGTACTCAAACGCTCAGGAGCCCAGAGTGGCAAAGTCCTTGCAGTTAAAAGGAAGATACTAGTGGTTGGTACTAGCAATAGTGGCCGACAGCTATATAATCAACCTAGCTTTTGTTGGATCAGCTTCGCTAGAATTAGCGATGTTTATTTGCTGGACCAGGAAAGGCTGCAGGATTCCAAAATTAGCCAGGGAATTAATCTGCGACATCGTAGAATGACACTCTCGCCATAGTTCTTCGTCACCCGTAAAAATGAAAAACCTCTTCTAACCGATCAAAACATGAAAACACACAAAATTTTCCAACAAAAAATGTCAAAAACTAGACAAAATAAAACACAACCGGTGATTATAAAACAGCTCATTTATCAGTAAGAAAAAAGTCATGCTTGAGCTTGAGCAGCCCCCTACTTTGTAGGTGTAAACAATGTGGGATCATTCGAAAATCACGTTACGCATTCTCTCTATTCATCACCCAGCGAAAAATCAAAGGGGATTTTTTTTTCAAAAACATCAAAATTTTAAAGAAAATAGGGGAAATATACCCTTTCTAATCAAACACCTATCTTCGTCATATTGAGAGTTTGATGCTCGATATAAGCTCGAAAAATACTATTTTTGCAATTCCGTCGTGAAACTACTTACTTTTCCTGTCATTCTTGAACGACGAAATAGCCTACTTTTCTGTACCAAAAATAACAGAATCGAATAGCAACACTTTTCAAAATAAATGCTGAAAAGTTCTACTTTTCAGCACTGAAATGGGTGCTGAAAAGTTGAACTTTTCAGCACTTGTTTCGAAAAGTAACACTTTTCAACATTTTTTTGATTTAAACGATTTATTGACAAAATATATGAAAATTTGACATAAAATTTCTCTCAATTGGTGTTTTTCGGAATTGCAAAAAATGTTGTATGGAACTCGTTGCAAAACTCGGTGAAGTTGTTGTCCTCTTTTTGCAACTTGTTGCATAAACTACTATTAGGCTATAAACTTTCCAGCAACAGCACCGCCTCGAGTAAGCACGCAAATTTATGCCATTTACTGGTCAAAAAGATCAAATTTAATACACTTTTGATCATAATTTCTATTTTGCGAGACCATTTCTCATCATGTTGGTGGCCCACACATCCACACGTAAGATCAGAGATTAACTGCTTAACGAAAGTCGCCATCAATATCTTTTCACTTGCGCTAACGATTCCAAAGCGCTTAAGATATAAAATTGCTTCCAACTACCGGCAACATGTTCTTTGGACACTAGTTAGTAACTCACTTGAAAAATAATTCCGAAAAATGTAAATAATTAGCAAGCACCATAAAAAAAATAAACGCGTTTTTGAATATTCATTCCAATCGAAGGCTGAAGAAAACCGAGCGAGAAGCGAAGGCAAATAAAGAACAAAGGGTGGCTACCAACACCACCAACATGCTGGTGCAGCGCCTGTTAGAGTGAGCAAGTGCTGCCAGGAAACTTTCGCTATGAATGGTACTTTTCGTGAGTGTTCGCTTAAAATTTCATCAATTTTGGCAGCACGAAGCAGACCCAAAAGAGCGCTGGAAGAAAAAAAGAACTAAGCTGAAAATAGAAAAAATGGCGTGGCCCAATGCACTCGACTGATTGGAATGCATTTTTGAAATATTTTTTTAAAATGCCTGTAAAAGGAATAGCACAACTTTTAATAAAAGTGAAAATAAACAGAAATGTTCACAAAAAGTTGCTCTACTCGTTGGTGTACTTGGTTTTAGTGAATTTCAAGGAACAACCCAGATTATCCAGCAACATTCAAACACGACCGCTTATTAGGCTTAAAATGGGCATATTTCCCCTATAAGTCTAACCAACTGAAAACAATTAGAAATGCATTTTCCTGCGTTTTAAATCATATTTTGCATGTCTGAGATCGATCAAAAATATTTTCATTTTTTGTGGAATTCCAATGTGCAGCACCGCAAAAAGTTTAATTTTTGGGGGAAAAAAAATTCTGCAATACTTGGATATTTTGAAAACTAATGATTGCAAAACAACTGGGCAGGTGTAAAATGTACTTTAAAACACTTTTTTCATTCAAATGATGAGACCATGGCTTGTTATTTCAATTTTTATATTTTATCTCTCAAATTCATATGAGTTTGCTTGACTTCATAAATTTTTAAATCAAAAACAATTGCCTGAACTCAAGAGCAAGAGAAGTCAACTCGTTAACCAAAACGGATCCAACATTAAAACCGGTGACTTCAAGTGACTTTCACACAATGAGCAAACTGTAAATAAGAATAAAAATTCTGATTTGCCGTTTTGTTTGGTTTGAATCAGTCTAATAAACATCTAATATTTGTTTATTTTTTTCTTTTTTTGCGGTCTGTCTATTTTGTGTCCCTTTTTTGGGCAATCTGTGACCGACGGCCGCAGGCGGTTGACACTCTCGGATTAGGCCATAACTCCTGGTAACCTTTTTGTCACGATCTGAAAATGAGCCAGAAAATTATTCCATCAATCTGTGGCAGCTGTTGTCAGAAGGGACTCGGAACTGATGCAAATCATCTGGAAATGTGATCCGCTTGATTTGTTTCGAATGGTGACCTTTTGAAAATTAGTGACACATGATGTAACCCTTGAAAAATTGCTGTATTGTAAACTCTACGAAGCTAATTAAGCTTAAAGCGCTTCAGAATCTCAAAAGAAAAGCTTTACTTACTGTTTCATCCACTTGGCGGCGTAGTTCAAGCCAGTTCACGCGCAACTTTTCAATTAAATTAGTTCCCAAGAAGTTGAGGCGCCATCACGTAGAAAAATCTTACCCATTTCCAGTTTGTTTTTTCTTCTCAGCTCTTCTTACTTACCATCCCCTACTAACAATCAAAGTTTAGCTCGAGAAAAGGAGAGAGAGAACTGCACCGGAATCATCTTCATCTGCCAGTAAACAAGCCATTATCGTCGTCGTCGTCGTCTTTGAGAAAAAAGTTTATTTTTTCGTACTTTTTCCTTTTCTTTTTGCATAGCTGGTGCTGTTTTTCGCCAGTTTTTCCCACTTGATACTCTGACAGTTTTGAGGCGGAGGGGGTCAACTTTTCCTAGAAAGACCAGAGTTCTTTAAGAGCTCGAGCTTTACAGGCTGAAGGGAAAAGATGTGGCAACAACAGCTGCTGGCAGCACCGTCTTCGGGTATAGTCAGTGTTGGTGCAGCAACTGCAACTTAATCGTTTTATGGGGTTTCGTAAGAAAGAGAAGAGAGCTGAATCGTTATGGAGTTTTAAACTGGAATGTGAGCAGCGGGGATAGTTTTGGATGGTTTGCTGGCTTGAAAGTAAAGAGAAGACAAAGATTTTTTTGGTTCGGCAAAACAAAAACAAAAAACAAAAAACAAAAAACAAAAAACAAAAAACAAAAAACAAAAAACAAAAAACAAAAAACAAAAAACAAAAAACAAAAACAAAAAAAAAACAAAAAACAAAAAACAAAAAACAAAAAACAAAAAACAAAAAACAAAAAACAAAAAACAAAAAACAAAAAACAAAAAACAAAAAACAAAAAACAAAAAACAAAAAACAAAAAACAAAAAACAAAAAACAAAAAACAAAAAACAAAAACAAAAACAAAAAACAAAAAACAAAAAACAAAAACAAAAACAAAAACAAAAAAAAAAACAAAAACAAAAAACAAAAAACAAAAAACAAAAAACAAAAAACAAAAAACAAAAAACAAAAAACAAAAAACAAAAAACAAAAAACAAAAAACAAAAAACAAAAAAAAAAAAACAAAAAACAAAAAACAAAAACAAAAAACAAAAAACAAAAAACAAAAACAAAAAACAAAAAACAAAAAACAAAAAACAAAAAACAAAAAACAAAAAACAAAAAAACAAAAAACAAAAACAAAACAAAAACAAAAAACAAAAAACAAAAAACAAAAAACAAAAAACAAAAAACAAAAAACAAAAAACAAAAAACAAAAAACAAAAAACAAAAAACAAAAAACAAAAAACAAAAAACAAAAAACATAAAACATAAAACAAAAAACAAAAAACAAAAAACAAAAAACAAAAAACAAAAAACAAAAAACAAAAAGTAAAAGCAGAAGCAATCCTGCTTTTACTTCAAACTGACTCAATAAAACAGCGCACTCCTGTCACTTACCGGGGACCTCGCAATACTTTACTAATCTGACCAATAAACACCGACATGCGTCCCGGCAAACTCTTTGTCTTCTGACCTTTCGCGGTCAGAAACACCAACTTTGGTGTGGCAGTAGGAAAAACCCACGGAATTATGGGAAAATTATTTCGAACTGGAAAAATTACTTTCCACTCGACGCGGATCGTCCCGAATTCGTCCTTTTTTCCATTGTCTTTGTGCCCACTTAAATCTTTCCCCTTCGTCTTCCTTCGGACCAGATTGAGCTGAGTGGCATCATTGTGGTGCGTACAAAGCGGAAAAGGTTGCAAAATTTTTCCTCAAGTTTTTCCTGTCGGTTTTCCCGTTCTCTTCTAGCCGAGGGATCATGCGGTTTAAATGGAGTGCGGCGAAGTGGAAATTTTATTTTCAAAAAAAAAAATGGGGACACCGAGGCTGCCACGAAAAGCTTCTTGGAGGGAAAACTGATGAGGGAACCACCGGTTGATTGGCTCTCGCAACAATAAGTGGATCTTTTGTTTTTTTTTTCTGTGGGTGAAATCTTTTTGGGCCCACGAAAGGATGCGGTTTAGGGCAAAGTTTGTTAAAGTGGGTGGTGGTTGGCATTGTTTAGTTTCAATTTTATTTTCGGCCCCAGTTGCTTTAAGCGTTGTTTAGGTGATTTATGATGGAGGTGGTACCGTTTTGCTAACTAGAACCATTCTTTTATAATTATTAAAAAATTGAAAATTTGCTGTCACCTTTTCAGGCACTGAAATGAGTTGCATGTGGTGTTCACAATCATTTTACCATAGAAAGCATCCTAGTCCAAAGTTTTTACGTTACTTAATCTACTTTTATGTCGCATGATGGATCCAGACATCAGTTTATTCAAAATATCCTAGATCCGTATTAAATAACTTGTATAATTATCAGTTAAGGGCACATAACTATTGCTAGGATAGTCTGATTATCAATCAGACATAATTCAACATAAGTTCAACAGCTACATTTGTTTAACTAGCCAACGAAAACCCAACGCTGGATGAAAAATCTTGTTGTTGTTTACCAATAGTTCATAAAACATTCAAAACGCATGCTTATAGACAGACAATTATAATACTTTGAAAAAATTGCAATACTGTACGAAAATGGCCGATTTCATGCATTTTTATTTGACAGAAAGAATTTAAATTCTCTCCGAAATAGCCTCCATTTTTTGTTGACATCTAAATGTAAAAGAATTAATAATCTGTGACTTTTTTGTGTTTCAATATTTTTTTTATATTCATCAAAGGGTTTCAATTCCAGATCTTATGCTCTCTTCAAATATTCAAATTGCCTTAATTTTAAATTTTAGAAATATTTTCGTTCAAATTGACCTGAAAATGACACAATTCGTCGCTGTCGTGCAATGTTGTCGCACATGCATTTTGGGCAAAATTGAATTTAGAACGCCAGTTTCGATCTTGTCCTGCTTTGTTGACACACCCTAAACATTGTTGTACATGCGACAATTTGACAAGGGGATTTTAAGTTAGATCGCGTTTGACACACGTACATGCCCGAGTACTGTAAACATTTTGAAATTATAACTCGAGACTCCGGCAACCAAATTACAAAAAAAGGGACAATGCACAGATTGGTCAGTCGAATAAAATGTGTTTGTTATTGTTTACAATGCGTGCTCTCGGTTTTGCTCGTTCAAGGCCAAACATAAGGAAAAGAGACAAGAGACAAACTAGCACAACAACGTCGAATTGTTCTATTTTTAACATAGAAAATTAGTTCATTAGTTGCTGATACAATGACATTGAAAAATGAGGGGTTGCTTGTTTTGGGTGAGACTGAAGTTTCTGTAAACAATATTTTTGGAAATGAAAATAAACACGTTTTTTTTTTGTTTGTAATATGTACTTTCTAAACATTTCGGTAATGTTCTATTCGATGGCCAATTTGAACCAACGTTAAAAACTTATGTGAGTGAGATTTCTTTTTCTATTTCCAAAAATCATTGTCACTGATTGATCAGCCCTCATCAACACCAAGAAAAGCTATAGAATTTCGAATACTTCAATGTATCAAATTTGGAAATGAATGCACACTAGGGTGCAAAGAAAAATTGAATATTTGGAAAATCTGAAGAAGAGTATCTCTTTGATTCTTAAAGGAATAATAAGTAGCTGTGTCAATTGTTGCCAAATCGGTTAAGGTTAAGGTGTCGCTTTTTATCGCTGAAGTTTATATGAAGAAAATCGATAAAATGTATGAAGAAAAACATAAACATTCAATATTACACCGTTTTGAAATATTAGTTTTGATTGAAAAAATTGAAAATTTTACGAGTGTTTCATATTTTGAAATTGAAAATCGGACCATTATTTGCGATATCGACATTTCAAAATCGTGAGTTGTTAGAGTGAGATTTAGAAAACATAAATTTTCTTATTTTTTAATCTTTGTCTGGAAATTTCTCAGCATCTAAGGGTCGTATCAACAAAGTTAAAAAAAAAAATTCTCATCTTTTCAAAAATATTTTTTTTTAAAGTGGGCAATCATCGGCACTTATTTTAAAAATTGAATAACTGTGACTATTTTCAAAAACGTTACCTTAAAATGGCCATAACTTGAAATCGGGGCACTTAATCAAAATTTCACTAATGTACTTTTTGATTGCGAATTCAATTTTACATCGAAAAATGCAGTTTAAATAAATTTTGCGACCAATATTTCAACTTTAAAAAAAGTTTTGATTCAAAAATTCATAACTCAGTCAAAGATTTTTTGCACAACCTGGAAATTTCTGAAAAGTTGGCATTTGATGTTCCCTAAAACATGTAATATTTTTTAAAAATAGCGTGTTTTTGCAAATCAAGTTTTAATGACAAAAAGATAAATAAAAAATCACCATTTTTTACCGTGTGTCATTTTTTCCAGTGTAGTTCATATCCACACCTACAACTTTGCCGAAGACACCAAATCGATCACAAAATTCCCTCAAAAGATACAGATTTTTGAATTTTCATGTATCTTTTTTGTATGGGCATTTGCCAAATTTGTATGGAAAATTATATGGACAAACTAATGATGCAAAATGATAAAAAATGCAAAAAATAAAATTAAAAAAGAGAGATTCCGTATGTAAACCTGTATGGAAATGAGTATCATTGCTCATACAAAGTTTGAGCCACATCCAGAATTTGGAAAGAATAGCTCAGGTTTAATGAAAGTTTGTATCCTTATATATTGAAACTTTTTGGAGAACTGCTCATGTTTGAACGACTGGAAAAACTTACAGAACTATTATTTAAAAAAGTTTATTTTAAGTTTATTGCCAAAACATTGATTTTTAAAAAAGCACGTCAAACATTTTCAAAAAGAGCTCATGTTTACAAGATTCATAAACACACGCGGATATTACTAAGGCAAGGATACATCATTTTATAGATTATTAAAAAAAAATCATAAAAAATGTGTCATAAAACTTGTCCACCAAAATATCCTTTAAAATAGCGGTCGAGTTATAGAGCATTTTTAATTTCCCAGATATGGCCATTTGAAAACAGAGGTTTATTGGAAAAAAAATAATGACGAAAATCGCAAAACTTTGGGGCGGTGCCAATAAAGAAGGGGTGGTCCAATTTGGTTTCTTACATTTTTTGATATATCGATAGCACCACCAAAACTGAGCTTGATAGAAAAAGTCATCTTATTTTCTCAATTATTTGGATATAAAGTTTGCGTTATGAACGTAAAAACTGTGTTATTTGATGAATTCTAACATCAACTTTCATATAAGGTTTGTTTGAAAGCTGTAGTTAGTGCTTAAACAATAAAATAAATTAATAAGTTTACCAAAAACGTGAAACATTTCACTGAAATATTTCATTGGCGTCCGATGCACCGGGATATTATAAGCAGTATCGAGTGTCCGGATTTTGAATCAGCTTTTATCAGTGTCCGGGACTCGAAGCACTACAAATCATTTTAATTTTAAAATTCTGATGAAAAATTGTTAGAAAAGATCTATTTTGCATGCTTTTTTTTAAACAGACTGTTTATACTACATCCTGATGATATTTCTACATTTCCAACTTGTTACATGATTTTTATATGCTACTAAGTGTCCGGATTTCGAATCATGACGTTATCTTTTAATTTAAGGGTATGAAAATCATCAAAAAATGTTAAAAATTGTACTGGGAATGGTATATGCTTGCAAGAATAGCAAAATTCATATTTTTTTAAAAATTGTCTCGATTTAGATTAGTAAAGCACAGAGATAGAATTGGTCATGATCATGCTAACGTCATGATTCGAATTCCCGGACGCTTCGAAACCCGGACACCTCATCTTGTTTTATCAATTATTTGGATATAAATTCGCATTATAAATGTCAAAAATGGGTTATTTGGTGAATTCTAACATCAACTTTTATTTAAAGTTTGTTTGAACGCTGTAGTTAATGTCAAAACAATAAAATAAAATAAAATTATAAGATTACCAAAATTGCGAAACATTTCACGTGAAATATTTCATAGGCGTTCGAAGCACCGGGAAGGCAAAGCAGAAATTTATGGTTTTGATTTCCTTCAATTCAAGCAAATTTTTATATAAAATATCGATTGTTTTGATGTTAACAGCTTATTTGAGACCTAAAGAATGCCATTCACTATTATTTCAGTCCAAATTGGTGCGATTCATTAGCAAAAACGAGTGTCCGGAATTCGAAGCAAAAGTGTCCGGATTTCGAATCAGCTTTTATCAGTGTCCGGGATTCGAAGCACAACAAGTCATTTTAATTTTCAAATTCTGATGAAAATTTGTTAGAAAAGACATATTTTGCATGCATTTTCTTAAAACTGACTGTTAATACTACATCCTGATGATATTTATTCATTTCCACCTTATTACATGATTTTTTGTCAGCTATAACAAAAATGATATGCTACTAAGTGTCCGGATTTCGAATCATGACGTTATATTGTCATTTGTCAATTTTGGATTGAATTGAGGTACGAACGCCTTTTGCAGATTGAAAGCTTTGGAGCCTTCTCGGATTTTACCCCAAAACCTAATTTTTCGCTAAATTTTTAAATTAATGTCTAACCATACCTTAACGCACTTCCAACGATGATGAATCAACATTTGCATAACCAGTTCTCTCTCATTGGTAAAAGTGGTGATGTATGGTTCCACTTTCAAGCAACGACTTGTGGTTGTTCGGGTGGAAAACCCGACGACCGGTTTGTCAAAAGTATGAGATTTCTAATTTTTCATCTCCGTCGCAACTTTCTTCTTTCTTGCAAGGAAAATTTCTTTACGCAAACAGTTTGCGAAAGCGAAGAGGAGTCTCAGAGTGTAACCGCTGTAACCAGCTTGCTGGAAGAGGTTGGAGTTAGGGTAGTTTGGGTAGTTTTGAACATTTTTAAATAAATTGGAAAAATTAAATAAATTTCTTAAAATTAATCAAATATTAAATAAAAATTGAAAAAATGTGCATTTTACCCAAAATTCGAAAAAAGAGTAGTACAACCCTTAAAATTATACCTCTCAACCGACCTGAAAGCTCACCTTGTAATTCACGAAATGAAGAAGCTTTTGCCATTTGCAACCCCAACCCACTTCAACGGTTGTTGGTTACACGGCGAGCGTCTTCCAGCAATGGAAATAGATTTTAATTAGCTCCTCGTCCTCAGCAGCAGCAGCAGCGTGAAAGAAAAACGAACAGTGGCAAATTTTAATTGAAAATGCTTTATTCCATGGCCCGCACTCACTTCCGCCGGCCCGCTCGAGTGCTTGAGCAAATTTCCTTGCAATTTCGAGCGCTGAAAGGCGCACAAAAAAAAAAGAAAAAGCCATTCATTCCGGTTGCTTCGAGTGCCCGATTGGATTGGGCTCGCGAGGTTTTGTAGGATGTACAAATATCGCTTGAAGGATTTTCATAATTAAAACTTTCTGGGCTGAGCTCACCTACCTCTGCGTTTTGGGTGTAAGTTGGGAGGGAAAAAGTGTTTCCATGCAAAAAAGCCTAAACGAATGAAAATGTTTTAATTTTTTCCTGAAAAAAAATCTAGAAAACAAAAATTCTTTAATTTCTTAAAATTCTTTGAATTGTTTAAAATGTTTGAATTCTTTAAATTCTTTAAATTCTTTAAATTCTTTAAATTCTTTAAATTCTTTAAATTCTTTAAATTCTTTAAATTCTTTAAATTCTTTAAATTCTTCAAATTCTTTAAATTCTTTAAATTCTTTAAATTCTTTAAATTCTTTAAATTCTTTAAATTCTTTAAATTCTTTAAATTCATTAAATTCATTAAATTCTTTAAATTCTTTAAGTTCTTTAAATTCTTTAAATTCTTTAAATTCTATAAATTCCTTAAATTCCTTAAATTCTTGTTATTTTTCAAATTCATTAAATTCTTCAAATTCATTTTTGCAATTTTGCCATTATTTCATATTTCAATTTATTAAATCATTTATTAGGGATCTCACACATGCTTTGTGCAGGTTCTTATTATCTTACTTTAAAAAATCTAATCTAATCTAATCTAATCTAATCTAATCTAATCTTATCTTATCTTATCTTATCTAATCTAATCTAATCTAATCTAATCTAATCTAATCTAATCTAATCTAATCTAATCTAATCTAATCTAATCTAATCTAATCTAATCTAATCTAATCTAATCTAATCTAATCTAATCTAATCTAATCTAATCTAATCTAATCTATTCTAATCTAATCTAATCTAATCTAATCTAATCTAATCTAATCTAATCTAATCTAATCTAATCTAATCTAATCTAATCTAATCTAATCTAATCTAATCTAATCTAATCTAATCTAATCTAATCTAATCTAATCTAATCTAATCTAATCTAATCTAATCTAATCTAATCTAATCTAATCTAATCTAATCTAATCTAATCTAATCTAATCTGATCTAATCTAATCTAATCTAATCTAATCTAATCTAATCTAATCTAATCTAATCTAATCTAATCTTATCTAAGTCTATTCATTTCTGCTAAAAGAAAATAATACTTGACATTTTATAAGATCTTTTAATCAGTTTAAACTGGTTTTGACAAATTCTTTTGAAGTATGATCACAAAAAAAGCAAAACTCGTTTTGTTGTGGAAAGTTGCCATTTAACGAATGAAAGCTCGACGCCAAATCAATTTTACACCATTATCGAGGTGAAGTAAACTCACCACAAATCGACACAAAACGGGCCAGTTTCCCCCGCTGGTCGCACTTTCCAATCGAGTTTGCGGCAGTTAAAATTTTCCTGGAACAGATTTTCCCCAATGGGTTCCCATTGACGGCGCAAATTGAACTTTTTCACGCTGTCGCAAGCTTTGGTTACACCAAACGGAGTGAATTGTGAAGGAAATGTGCAAACAGTGCAGCGGCAACTAGGTTGGGTGAGTGCCAATCAGATGGCATCGGTGCCAGCGTTTCAAAGGGGTTTCCGCAGGACTTCAAGTTCGAATTGTATTTTAATTGCCGTTGAATACAAAGTAGTGAGCAAATTTAAAAATGAGAGAAGTTCAGCTCAAATACCTAATAACTTGATATCACAAAAAAAAAAAAAGAAAAAAAGAGCAGAAAATCGATTTTCCACTTTTCATCTCGTTCCCAGCTGCTGCACTATGCTTACATGAAATTTCCGGAACATTTCCACGAAAATCCTGCGCTAACCGTGTTGATTATGCATGTGTGTGTGTGCCTGTTACTACTACCACCACCGTCATAGATTCCACCGAATACTGTTTTCCAACAGGCTGGGATGGGGGAAAAAGCCAAAGAAAAACAGAGCAGTAATTAAATTTTCATAATTCGTGCTCAAGGATGAGCGAGTCCCCATTAAAACAACGCAGATCCTCGTTATCCGCAATTATAAACTCCGAGTATTGCCTTCCTCCACGCTCGTCTACCTCTATGTGGTGGTTCCCCTTCAAAATGGACGGGAGAATTTAGGTTATATGGAACCAGACCACGGGGTAGAGGCACAGTTCATGGCTGAATTTATGAATATTACCGATGACGAAGGCTCGAACGATTATTATGGTGCTAAAATGGGACCGATGAAATGGAAAGAAACGTCTGCCGCGTGGGTGATTTGCTGCATTTTGTGGCTGCTGAACTTGTCAGGTCTCATAAATGGCTTTGGATATGGACGCCCCTTGCACCTAGGACTGACAAAGTTGTCTGTAGCATTACTACCTTGACTTTTTTTTCAGCAAACCGGACGCGTCTCATTACGACCATGTTGTTGGATCAGTCTCAAACCACCGCAGCTGAAGCTGTTTATGTTCCGGGAACGGAGATAGATTACGAAACATTTAGCAATTTCCCGCAGGGTCGAATCATCCGCAAATTCCTGGCAGAACGCTTATCTGAGACCGCCGCCGTTTCTTCCTCGAAACAAAAACAAAATGGTCTCTTCTTCATCTTGCTGCTCGTTGATGCAGCTATCAATCTTGTCGTCATCCTGATGGTCGGTTCTGGCCTCAGAGTAGCTCAGAGTGTGGTTTTTCCTTCAACGACGTTGGATAACAAAAACAGCCGACTTGGGGACACTAAAAAAACTTGATATAAAGTTTTAGTATAAACAGTGTTGAATACTGCAAAATAACTTAATAAACCAATATAAAAAAAAACTTTAAAATTCAACATTGTTTTCGAACTGTTCAAAAAGTGGTCTCAGTATCAGCAACAGCGCCAGTATTTATGGCGAGCATATCGAGTGGATAGCTTTGTGCTTTTTTCCCCGACCCGTTCCACAAGTCGATGGATGGAAGATGACTTCCAACCGGTGGGGGGTTTTCTTCCGAGGTTGGTCGTTCATCGTGCAGATTGGTTTTTCCTGCTGCCACCAAGAAGCTTACAACACTGAACGGAATGAATCCTCGGGCCAAAGTTTGATGGAATGGAATAAAGTGGACTCCAACTGGGATGATGAGGAAATGTTGTGTTGAAAGCATTAGGTTTTTGTTTTTTTTTAAATATCTTTGAATTCAACGAAAATCATTGCTGGTGATTATTGAGTAAGAAAAAGGGAACAGAATTTCAACAAGTAGGTCCAACTTCGGCGGTTAAGATAGTAAAAACATTTTAAATGATTTAAAAGAGTTTTTTAAAAACCCGTACTATAATTTCATTTTGTATCTGCCATGTTCAGCAGTTCCATTTCCAATAAATGTAAAAAAATGCTTCGTTTGGCTCAAAATTGGAGTAACGGTTCATTGGTCCATATAACAAGACTCGTTTTTTTTTTGTTTGGCCAAAAGGGTTTTCCAAATACTCATTACTACGCGCCATTTTTACAAATTTTAGTTGTCTTGTGCGTAAAATAAAGGTGATAAGTTAGGTTTCAAGGAAAATTAGATAATGATTCGAACAATCTACGAATTGTCTCTTTTTACACGGCGCTCACGCACACTATCAAAACAAACGTTTTATAGTGTGTGTGTGAAATCCGTGTAAAAGGGGTGTCGAACTTAAAAGTGGCCCGTTCGTTTGACTACAGTTGGTGTCAATCCATCCGAGTTTGAGTGTATCACGCTTTAATTTTAAAGTTATTGCAATTTTTTGTGTGGTTGATTTTTACACATTGTTGTCATTTTTTTCGATTTTCGGGTGTATCGCGTCGTAAAACAAAGTTTTATTTTTTTAAGCATACCTCAAAATTTTGTCATTAGATATTTGCAATTTTGAATATGTTATTAAAAATAAATTTATTTTATTGAAAAAAACATCACAAATATTGTGTTGTAAAAAAATATTTAAAAACTGTGGACTAAAAATACTTTTGTAAATAATTTAAAAAATCAGGAAAGTACATTTTTGTTCTTACAATTTCCAATATTTACAATAAGAAGAACTGTTACTAGCAATGCAATTAGTTAATTCTACTATTACATGACCGCCAAAACGACGTAAACGCCACGGGACACAAGATAAATAGTTTTTTTTTTTCATATTCTAAGTTTTATTATATTATATGGAAAGCCCAAAATAAGACTTAGGACTCTTTATTAATTGCCTAGATCAGTAATGTCCCTACCAAAGATTTGCACCTACTATAAAGTATGATTTATCATTTGGTTTAAATAAATACATAAAAGTACTGAAAACCGATAAAAAGTGCTAAAAAACTGTCCATACAAAATATAGTAATAATATTTACTATTTATCATTCATAAGTAATTTAGTTTTTTCGTGAGTGCATAATTGACAAAGGGAGCGCGTGGTCGTAAAAAATATTCGGAGTGAAAAGTGATTTCTATTGTGATTTTCAAAGCCCTTCCTATATCATCGTTGATAAGAAGGCACGGCGTCGGGTGGATTGTGTTTTTCGAATAAGGTTTTATTTTTTTGCGGTGAAAAAGCCACTTCTATATAATGAACGAAAGACGCACTGACAATTTGGATCGTTGAGTTAATAGTGGAGCAAAATAACTGTGTGTGAGTGAGTTTGTGTGATAACCAGAAACCCCATCCCATAGCGTCGTAGCTCGGGAGGCATCGAAAAGCCAATACCTTATCCTACTAACCCAAAAAAAAAATAATCACGTGATGCTTGAAGGAGATGCTGTGGATTCAACGGTCTCAAGCGGTATCAACAAGTATATAGCGAAAAACTATGTGCTTGATGAGTCTGCAACTTCAACTATCGGACTAACATTCCTCCCTTTCGTTGAACTGCAGGCTTCTTGGGAGGGCGCCGGTACTGACTAATAAAGTAGGGATCTTCAGAGGTTAAACAGTGAACGGATGGTTGGCTCCCACAGATCATTTTTGATTCATTGTTTAACTTCAGCTGATCTGTCAATAACGGAGTAGCAGCTCATTGACAGACAACCATGCTCATGCTCATGCTCATAAGTAATTTAGTTTTTTCGTGAAAATGATCAAAATATTATAATTAAATATTATTATTTCATCTAAAGTTTGCGAATCAACATGTTGTTTCATGCATTGTTCCTCTTGCCCCAACGAGTTGTTCGTCTTGTCCCAATAGTTGAACAGAACGTACTGAAAATCAACAAATTTAAAATCTTATTGTTTTCAGTACAAATCAAGATTTTTTAGGAACTTGTTATATTTAAACCATAATCAAGACCTGAAACAAGATGATTATCAATAAATCAGACTGATTTATTTGAGTTTTTATAGGGGTTTTAACGAGCATTTTCTTAGCTTGTTACACTTGCCCCACCTTCCCCTAATGTAATTTTTTTAATGTTTGATATTTAATATGTCTTTATTGAATTTTCTTATAATAATTGCATTTCTTTTACATGCTATGTGGTATGGCTTAATTCTCTTCATCTTTGTTATATTTTTCGTTTTATTATTGACTGTTCACATTCATTTATTTACTTCCAATTGTTTTACATTTTTGCATTGAATTGAACAGATCCCGCTCCTGGTGACGCCAAAGCAGGAAAATCCACGTCCGTGAATGCTGGTGGTGTTTTGCGGTGATTTGGTTGGTGCCTCGTCGTCGCTTGCTGCCGAATTTTTACAAACTCAGCACGTTTTGAGCAGCTCCGATTATAGGTAGAATGGTCACCGCCGCAATTGAAGCATTTTGCTTCGATGTTCTCGTTGATTGTGTTGCAAGCTGAGCAATTCTCTACGAAATCGGTCTTTTTTCTTCAATTTTAATTTTTTTATTTTTCAATCCGACTGAAACTTTTTTGGTGGCTTCGGTATGCCCAAAGAAGCCATTTTGCATCATTAGTTTGTCCATATAATTTTCCATACAAATTTGGCAGCTGTCCATACAAAAATGATATGTGAAAATTCAAAAATCTGTATCTTTTGAAGGAATTTTTTGATCGATTTGGTGTCTTCGGCAAAGTTGTAGGTATGGATATGGACTACACTGAAAAAAATGATACACGGTAAAAAAAAATTTGGTGATTTTTTTATTTAACTTTTTATCACTAAAACTTGATTTGCAAAAAAACACTATTTTTAATTTTTTTTATTTTTTGATATGTTTTAGAAGACATAAAATGCCAACCTTTCAGAAATTTTCAGGTTGTGCAAAAAATTTTTGAGCGAGTTATGAATTTTTTAATCAATACTGATTTTTTAAAAAAATCGAAATATTGGTCGCAAAATTTTTTCAACTTCATTTTTCGATGTAAAATCAAATTTGCAATCGAAAAGTACTTCAGTAAAATTTTGATAAAGTGCACCGTTTTCAAGTTAAATCCATTTTTAGGTGACTTTTTTGAAAATAGTCGCAGTTTTTCATTTTTTTAAATTAGTGCACATGTTTGCACACTTTTGGAAAAAATATTTTTGAAAAGCTGAGAAAATTCTCTATATTTTGCTTCTTCGGACTTTGTTGATACGACCTTTAGTTGCTGAGATATTGCAATGCAAAGGTTTAAAAACAGGAAAATTGATGTTTTCTAAGTTTCACCCAAACAACCCACCATTTTCTATCGTCAATATCTCAGCAACTAATGGTCCGATTTTCAATGTTAATATATGAAACATTTGTGAAATTTTCCGATCTTTTCGAAAAAAATATTTTCAAAAATTTCAAATCAAGACTAACATTTCAAAAGGGCCAAACATTCAATATTACGCCCTTGTAAAATGTTAGTCTTGAATTGAAAATTTTGAAAATATTGTTTTCGAAAAGATCGGAAAATTTTACAAATGTTTCATATATAAACATTGAAAATCGGACCATTAGTTGCTGAGATATTGACGATAGAAAATGGTGGGTTGTTTGGGTGAAACTTAGAAAACATCAATTTTCCTGTTTTTAAACCTTTGCATTGCAATATCTCAGCAACTAAAGATCGTATCAACAAAGTCAAGAAAAATATAGATTCTCAGCTTTTCAAATTTTTTCAAAATGTGCAAACATGTGCACTAATTTAAAAATGAAAACTGCGACTATTTTCAAAAAAGTCACTAAATATGTTTATCTTGAAAACGGTGCACTAATTTTACTAAAGTACTTTTCGATTGCAAATTTGATACATCGAAAAATGAAGTTGAAAAAATTTTGCGATTAATTTTTGAAAAAATCATTGATTAAAAATTCATAACTCGCTCAAAGCACAACCTGAAATTTCTGATATGTTGGCATTTTATGTTCTAAAACATATCTCAAATAAAAATTAAAAATAGTGTTTTTAAAATCAAGTTTAGTGATAAAGTTAAATAAAAAATCACAAATTTTACCGTGTCATTTTTCCAATGTAGTCCATATCCATACCTACAACTTTGCCGAAGACACCAAATCGATCAAAAAATTCCTTCAAAAGATACAGATTTTTGAATTTTCACATATCATTTTTGTATGGACGGACAGCTGCCAAATTTGTATAGAAAATTATATGGACAAACTAATGATGCAAAATGGCTTCTTTGGGCATACCGAAGCCACCAAAAAAGTTTCAGTCGGATTAAAAAATACAAAAAAAATCGAATGACCGAAATCCTAGAGAACTGCTCAGCTTGAGTTTTGTGCTCACATCCGCAGGTTGCACAACGACTCTTGATGAAACAGTTCCTTCTACCATGTCCAAACTGCAAACAGTTCGAACACTGTGTTAAGTCACGGTGCACTGGACGATAACGTTCCCAAGTCACGATGATGTTGAAAATTACCCGAACTGCCTTCAGCTCAGACGGCGTTGTTGATCCTTTCTCGAGATGAACCAGTTACAGTTGATCACGATACTTGGTGTCCTTGTTGTGTCTCGTCATCTTGAAGACTTCGATCACGTTCAATTTAAGAGTTTTGAGCTCTTCTTTCAGCACACTCACATCCATGTCGTACAGGCCAAGGAGGACCTGTTTCATGGGGCGTTTACCTAGATCGTCATGGCTGTAGTATGCAATCTTGGTGTTGTTCAGGAAATCCCGAACGTAGTTATAATCCTTTCTGGTAGGTAGCAGAATTTTGAGTCCATCAGCACACAAGCGAATGGAAGCTCGTAAAGCACATTTGATATTTAAAGTGTGAGTTTTTTCCTTTAGTTGATTTATACGTTCCATTAAAACCCAGTTGCCGGGACCCGTGGCGTAGGTTTAAGCGGGGTTGCCTCTCACCCAGTCAGCCTGGGTTTGATCCCCAACGGTCCCGGTGGTATTTTTCGAGACGAGATTTGTCCCATCACGCCTTCCGTCCGACGGGGAAGTAAATGTTGGCCTCAGTCTAACCTAGAGGTTAGGTCGATAGCTCAGTCCAGGTGTAGGAGTCGTCTCCCTGGGTCCTGCATCGGTGGAGTCGCTGGTAGGCAGTTGGACTCACAATCCAAAGGTCGTCAGATCGAATCCCGGGCTGGATGGAAACTAAGGTGTAAAAAGAGGTTTGCAATTGCCTCAACAATCAAGCCTTCGGACACCTAGTTTCGAGTAGGAATCTCACAATCGAGAACGCCAAGGCAATGCTGTAGAGCGATTAATTTGATTTTTGATTTTTTAAACCCGAGTCGAGAGGTACGGTCTCTCCTCAATTTGTATTATTCAGCTGCTGAAAATCGATCCATAGTCATTGAATTCCAATTTCAACTACGAATTCAATCTCCAAATAATCAAACTAAATTCCGTGCCAGAAAATTTCCCGTATGTTTGCATTTGGTTAAAAATAAACGATAAAATCCCACAAAATGTCGCATCCCTCAAACCCGCAAACAAAACGCAAGTTGACCCCCGAAAACAAGCAAAAAAAAATGTGCAAAACCCTGATTCACATTCTGGCGAACAAGTTCAATCCCGACCGGGGGCCTGACTGGCGCACACAACTTATCAACGAGTGTGGAGCCAAAAACGCGAACCCGATGACGAGTCGAGATTCAAAATTGATTAAATAATTAAAATTTCATCAACACATTTCCAGCTGTGCGAAACGCAAACAAACGGCAGCAGAGTGGTGGCGGTGGGAAATTATGCTGCAGGGTTGCGGGAGTCGAAATCATTTTCACCACGCGCGAGAACCCTGAACCAATTTGTTGGGAAAGCGGGAAATTTGGCTGCTGCAGTGGAGTGGAGGGCAGCAGATTTGGGGCAGGGAATGTTTCGGAAACAATTTTCCAGCCGCGAAAGTGGTCTGTTGATTGACGCATCATTGCAACGGGTTGTCATTCCGGGTTTGACAGTGAACAGTGGTTAAGGGTCAGTTAGATATGGCGAACGAAGTTGTATTGTTTACTTTCCAATTAGATGGACGAGTCTGAAATTGAAATTTAGGTACAATACAGTGAGTCAAATATTTGTCCGTACCCCCCCGTACGGGAAATGTTTGTGATATAAAAGTACATAAAATTCGACTAAAGTGCCATGTTTTATACATCAATCGACGCGGCAGAATGTCCTCTTTAAGACACTGTCATTGGATTTGCAAAAAACTTTTTCTTGAAAAATACAAAAATTGTTTACTGAAAAAAGTCAAAAAAAAAGGTCAAATAATTGTCCGTACCCCTAGTAAAAGTACAAAATCTGATCGATTTAAGTGAATTCATTTATGAAATGTTGTTTCAGTGTCAAATACTAGTACCTTGAGCCAGTTTGTGACAACTTTGAACTTCTGATAAGTTTGTTTAGTTAATTTATATTAAAAATTGGATTAAATTTAGTTTTTTAAAGTAAAACTTGTCAAAACATTAGTTTATAAACAACTATTTTTATAAAATTGCTATTTTGTGTTGTAAGAGTCTCTATTGAACAAGTTTCAACAATATTTGTTCAAAATATACATTGATTTCATCTTTTTTATTGACATTTTCGACCAAAAATACTGTTTCGGAACAATACCGTTAAACAATCGGATTGTCCCGGAAGGTTCAACCCTCGGAGGGAAATTTTGTGGTGATCAGATAGAGGACAAAAAAACCCACCTCTTGCAATTTGAAGCATCCAATTTCGTCCACTACAGCCCGATTACGAGTCCCTAGTCTGAAATTTGAAATTTTCACTTTCCGTGCTGAGAATTTCTGTACCGTTCTGGGTCAGAATGTTTTGCTTGGGAATTTGAAAATTTCAAATTTCAGACTAGGAATCGTAATCGGGCTGTAGTGGACGAAATGGATGCTTCAAATTGCAAGAGGTGGGTTTTGTCTCTATCTGATCACCACAAACCTCCGAGGGGTTGAACCGGTTCGAGACAATCCGGATTGTTTATTGATTGTTCGAAACACGATTTGGTCGAAAAATGTCAATAAAAGATGAAATCAATGTATATTTTGAACAAATATTGTTGAAACTTGTTCAATAGAGACTCTTACAACACATAATTTTATAAAAAGTTGTTTATAAACTAATGTTTTGACAAGTTTTACAAAAACTAAATTTAATCCAATTTTAATATAAATTAACTAAACAAACTTATCAGACAAAGTTGTCACAAACTGGCTAAAACTAGTATTTGACACTGAAACAACATTTCATAAATGAATTCACTTAAATCGATCGATTTTTACTTTACTAGGGTACGGACAATTATTTGACCTCTTTTAACTTTTGAAACAATTTTTGTATTTTCAAGAAAAAGTTTTTTGCAAATCCAATGACAATGTCTTAAAGAGGACATTTTGCCGCGTCGATTGATGTATAAAACATGGCACTTTAGTCGAATTTTATGTACTTTTATATCACAAACATTTCCCGTACGGGGGGGTACGGACAAATATTTGACTCATATTGGTTATCCATACTGCATAGAATCAAGCCTAATCTTAAAAAAGAGCCAATTTCAGCAACATAGGACAATATGTCAATTTATAGTTAGTGTATTCAAATCATTATACAACAATGTTGTCAACTATACAAATTTGATAACATTTTAATCATGCAAAAACCAAGATCAGAAAAAAACATTTGCTAAAAAGTGTTGCCAAATTTTACATGAAATACTGAAGCATTTGGTACGGTATGTCCTCGCATCCTTCCTTCCCTGTTGTTTTTGAGAAATATGATCCGGTCTAAGAATCCCCTCTGTGGTAAACACAAGTAGGGCTGGCCGCTTTAATTTTTGTAATTCATTTTCGGGTGTTCTCGGATTTAGTGCAATTATTAATAATGACAAGAAAAATGCTTGGGGCGCAATCTAAAAGCATGTACTCATAATTGTTCACAAAATACCGTATTTTTCGAAGATACTGAAACTTTCGTAATTTGCAGTATGGGTATCAAACAATGCGAAATTTGGTATGCTTTTTTACTTTATTAGAGTTTTTTTGTTTTTTTTGTTGAGCCTTATGACCACTGCGACCAATCAGAGTTTTTTGTTAATCACCAGAATTCTCACAAACTATGGTATTTTTTTCAAAAATACTCAAATTTAAAAAAAAATGCAATATGGGTATCGAACATTGTGAAATTTTTGTTGGTTTTTCAAAAAAATTCACAAAACACGGATTTTTTTTTCGAAACTACTAAAATTTTCAAAATATGCAATATGGGTATCAAACGAAGCGTATTTTTGTATGCTTTTTAACTTTATTAGTTTTTTTTTTTTGAAAACTACAAATTCAATCACAAATTACCGTATTTTTTTAAATACTCAAATTTTTAAAACATGCAATATGTGTATCAGACGAAGCGTATTTGTATGCTTTTTCACTTTATTAGAGTTTTTTTTTAAATACAAAAAAATTCACAAATTACCGTATTCTTTTGAAAATACTCAAATTTTCAAAATATGGTATCAGAAGAATCGATTTATTTTTTATTTTTTACTTTATTTGAGTTTTTTTGGAAAATACAAAAATTTTTACAAATAACCGTTTTTATTTTGAAAATACTCAAATTTTTAAAATTTGCAATAAGGGTATCAATACGGTATCTTGTAAAAAAATAGTATTTTCCAAATAAATAATCAAATAAAGGAAAATACATACAAAATTTCAATTCATGTGTTCTTGTGATAATTTGGAATATTTGAGTATTTTCGTAAAAATACGATATTTTGTGATTTTTTTTGTGTATGCAGAGAAACCTCTTTTTACGCGGTGGCGTTACGCTTTTTGTTTCGTAGATTTTCATACCATACAATATTTTTGCAAGCTTAAAAAGCGTTGTGTAGATCTGAGCAAAACCTACGAATTGCTTTTAAAACATTGCAAAAATGTTGCGTCGTTACAGAAAATCGACAAATTAGGAAAACGTAACGCCGCGTAAAAAGAGGTTTCACTGTATCCAAAAAAAACTCTTATAAAGTAATATTGCATATTTTGAAAATTTGAGTATTTTTGAAATATATGGTAATTTTTGATTTTTGTATTAAAGAAAAATCTCTAATAAATTGATAAAGCTAAAAATATGCTTCCGCGTATTAATCCTATTGTAAATTATGAAAACTATAGCATTTTTTAAAAATACAGTATTTTTTAACAAATTTGAGTACATATTTAAATTTTGAAACTTACTACATTTTCAATACAATATATTCTTAGTGGAAGCATTGCAAATTTAACATGATATGGTTGAATTAAATTGATTGTAGAAAGATTTTAAAGATAATTTATCGTCAATTATCAATAAGATGATCGCCGCTAGAATTTTCGAAATGACGATAACGATGGATTATGGTTATCGTAATCGTAAGACGATAATATTACCGACGATAATTTTATCGACGATAATTTTATCGATTAACAACCTTGATTAGATAAGGTTAGGTTAGGTTAGGTTAGGTTAGGTTTGGTTAGGTTAGGTTAGGTTAGGTTAGGTTAGGTTAGGTTAGGTTAGGTTAGGTTAGGTTAGGTTAGGTTAGGTTAGGTTAGGTTAGGTTAGGTTAGGTTAGGTTAGGTTAGGTAAGGTTAGGTTAGGTTAGGTTAGGTTAGGTTAGGTTAGGTTAGGTTAGGTTAGGTTAGGTTAGGTTAGGTTAGGTTAGGTTAGGTTAGGTTAGGTTAGGTTAGGTTAGGTTAGGTAGTTAGGTTAGGTTAGGTTAGGTTGGTTGGAAGTTAGGTTAGGTTAGGTTAGGTTAGGTTAGGTTAGGTTAGGTTAGGTTAGGTTAGGTTGGTTAGGTTAGGTTAGGTTAGGTTAGGTTAGGTTAGGTTAGGTTAGGTTAGGTTAGGTTAGGTTAGGTTAGGTTAGGTTAGGTTAGGTTAGGTTAGGTTAGGTTAGGTTAGGTTAGGTTAGGTTAGGTTAGGTTAGGTTAGGTTAGGTTAGGTTAGGTTAGGTTAGGTTAGGTTAGGTTAGGTTAGGTTAGGTTAGGTTAGGTTAGGTTAGGTTAGGTTAGGTTAGGTTAGGTTAGGTTAGGTTAGGTTAGGTTAGGTTAGGTTAGGTTAGGTTAGGTTAGGTTAGGTTAGGTTAGGTTAGGTTAGGTTAGGTTAGGTTAGGTTAGGTTAGGTTGGGTTAGGTTAGGTTAGGTTAGGTTAGGTTAGGTTAGGTTAGGTTAGGTTAGGTTAGGTTAGGTTAGGTTAGGTTAGGTTAGGTTAGGTTAGGTTAGGTTAGGTTAGGTTAGGTTAGGTTAGGTTAGGTTAGGTTAGGTTAGGTTAGGTTAGGTTAGGTTAGGTTAGGTTAGGTTAGGTTAGGTTAGGTTAGGTTAGGTTAGGTTAGGTTAGGTTAGGTTAGGTTAGGTTAGGTTAGGTTAGGTTAGGTTAGGTTAGGTTAGGTTAGGTTAGGTTAGGTTAGGTTAGGTTAGGTTAGATTAGGTTAGGTTAGGTAGATTATGTAGTGCTGCCCAATTTTGAAGAATATCTTCAATTTTCGAAGACATTATTAAATAAGTAATAAATATAGGCTGCATTTTCTTTAAAATATTGATGTTCTTATCACATCGGTAATTACCTAACAGATCATTTGTCACTTTAAATTTTCTTGTTTTTTTGTAACTTTGTCACAATCACGTTAAAAAGCCTCCAGGCTTCCAGATTGAAAACCAATCCCACCATCCCCTCCAGCTTCCAGAATCTGTTGAGCGACATGCACAAATCGCACGCCTGCAAGGTAACTGTCACTGACGGTTAGGGTTTGTGCAGGAAGTTGCTCTTTCACGTTTTGAGCTGTGATGCTCGCGTCCCCGAGGGAGATAGTCTGTGCCGCGACGGTGCCAATTCACGGTTCAGTGTGATGATTTGCAACTCATAGCCGGTGCTGCGCTGCTGCGGTCACACCCGGGTTGCCGGAAGCGGTCACCGGGGAGCAATAATTGATAGTTATGCGATGAACTAACTGCCGCACGCGCTTGCCGTGGGGATTATCATAAAAAGCAATTATTGATTTGCTGGCTGAGGACTGCAGCCAGATTGCTGTCATGTTCTGTTCCTGGAAGGACCTAGAGCATCCAAGGTGTTATTAATTTTGACTTAAAAAATCACAATAAATATTTTGTTTTCTTTATTTGGCGTTTCGGAGAATCGAGTACGCATAGCTGTTAGATATTGTTTCCAAAAATCGCTGATCGATTTCTCTTCTGTCTGAGCTATAATTTACCATCCTATCGTTTTGTGATTTATCGCAAGGCAGTAAATTGAATTGGGGCTAAATATATTACACCCTAAACTGATTGCCACCAGATTGAGCGCAGCCACGATTCCACCATCAAGACATGGATTGTTCGTTCTCGAAACTAAACTGACAGGAACGTTTTGTCCATATGTTTGTTTGCTTTCTTTTGGGTAACAATCCTATGTTATCAATGGTGTTGACTTTGTGGAAAAATCATATAAATTTTGTTTATGTTACATTTGTTTATGATGAAAAAAAATCTAAATAAATTATTGAGTAAGCATTAGAAGCTGAAATCAAATCAACAAGAACAAAGAAAAAAATGAAAAGTCTGATTTCAAAGTTAGTTGACACCCTGTTTGACTTCCGTAACCAACCGGAACCACATGAAGCAGGTCAACACTTTCCACTGACAAAACCACCCTCAACAAAACCCTCTTCTAAGTAAGCGGCCACACACATTGCAAGAGAGAAAACGAAACGAAACTCGGTCAATTTAGTTTAGTTTAGTGCCGGTGCGTGCCTTTCTGGTATCCTTCCGCGTCGTCTCAACCCCCTTTCAAGCCAAAGACAGTCAATGCCAGGACATGACCGTTCGCGGCAGGTTTGTTTGTACTTGAGCGACAAGAGGTTCGCATAAAAATGTGGCGGATTTGTGCATGGCTTGGGGACATCGCTTTGTTTTACGATCTGACCTCGCTCTGTGTGTGTTTGTGTGTGTGGCAAGCATATTTTTACGAACGTGTCATATTTCTTTGATTTATTTGGACATGTCCTCGGGGGTTTTCCGGTGGATCGTCACTGTGACATGCGGGGAAGTTTTCTTCGAAAGTTTGTGGCGGTTTGACGAAAGCTGTATGTTGCCATAAACTGTGGGTGGATTTATGAGCAGCGGTTTGAGTGTCATATTTTTCCATTTTTGTTTAGCTCTACTGATATCTACAAGATCTAAAATATCGGTTTCAGTATTTTTTAAAGGGGTTGCTGTGTTTTAGAAATCAAACCATTTTTTAAAGAATGGTAAACTCATTGTCGTTTTTATCGATTTTGTCATTTTTATATTTTTTCCTTATTGTGATGTTGTCTTTATTGTCGTAATTACCGTTTTTATCGTTTTTATCGTTTTTCGTTTGTATCGTTTTTATTTTTTTTATCGTCAAAATCGTTTTTATTGTTTTTATCGTCTAAATCGCTAAAATCGTTTTTGTCATTTTTGCTGTTGTTAATCGTTATTACCTTTTTGCCGTTTTGTCGTTTTTACCGTTTTTTATAATTTTTGTCATTTTTGTCATTTTTGTCATTTTTGTAATTTTTGTAATTTTTGTCATTTTTGTCATTTTTGTCATTTTTGTCATTTTTGTCATTTTTGTCATTTTTGTCATTTTTGTCATTTTTGTCATTTTTGTCATTTTTGTCATTTTTGTCATTTTTGTCATTTTTGTCATTTTTGTCATTTTTGTCATTTTGTCATTTTTGTCATTTTGTCATTTTTGTCATTTTTGTCATTTTTGTCATTTTTGTCATTTTTGTCATTTTTGTCATTTTTGTCATTTTTGTCATTTTTGTTATTTTGTCATTTTTGTCATTTTTGTCATTTTTGTCATTTTTGTCATTTTTGTCATTTTTGTCATTTTTGTCATTTTTGTCATTTTTGTCATTTTTGTCATTTTTGTCATTTTTGTCATTTTTGTCATTTTTGTCATTTTTGTCATTTTTGTTTTTGTCATTTTTGTCATTTTGTCATTTTTGTCATTTTGTCATTTTGTCATTTTTGTCATTTTGTCATTTTTGTCATTTTGTCATTTTGTCATTTTGTCATTTTTGTCATTTTTGTCATTTTGTCATTTTTGTCATTTTTGTCATTTTTGTCATTTTGTAATTTTTGTAATTTTTGTCATTTTTGTCATTTTTGTCATTTTTGTCATTTTTGTCATTTTGCCATTTTGTCATTTTGTCATTTTTGTCATTTTTGTCATTTTGTCATTTTGTCATTTTGTCATTTTTGTCATTTTGTCATTTTGTCATTTTTGTCATTTTGTCATTTTTGTCATTTTGTCATTTTTGTCATTTTTGTCATTTTGTCATTTTGTCATTTTTGTCATTTTTGTCATTTTTGTCATTTTTGTCATTTTGTCATTTTGTCATTTTTGTCATTTTTGTCATTTTGTCATTTTGTCATTTTTGTCATTTTGTCATTTTTGTCATTTTTGTCATTTTTGTCATTTTGTCATTTTTGTCATTTTTGTCATTTTGTCATTTTTGTCATTTTTGTCATTTTGTCATTTTGTCATTTTTGTCATTTTTGTCATTTTGTCATTTTGTCATTTTTGTCATTTTTGTCATTTTGTCATTTTGTCATTTTTGTCATTTTGTCATTTTTGTCATTTTGTCATTTTGTTATTTTTGTCATTTTTGTTTTTGTCATTTTTGTCATTTTTGTCATTTTGTCATTTTTGTTATTTTTGTCATTTTTGTCATTTTTGTCATTTTTGTCATTTTGTCATTTTTGTCATTTTTGTCATTTTGTCATTTTTGTCATTTTGTCATTTTTGTCATTTTGTCATTTTGTCATTTTTGTCATTTTGTCATTTTGTCATTTTTGTCATTTTGTCATTTTTGTCATTTTGTCATTTTTGTCATTTTGTCATTTTGTCATTTTGTCATTTTGTCATTTTGTCATTTTTGTCATTTTGTCATTTTGTCATTTTGTCATTTTTGTCATTTTGTCATTTTTGTCATTTGTCATTTTTGTCATTTTTGTCATTTTTGTCATTTTGTCATTTTGTCATTTTTGTCATTTTGTCATTTTGTCATTTTGTCATTTTGTCATTTTTGTCATTTTTGTCATTTTTGTCATTTTGTCATTTTGTCATTTTGGTCATTTTTGTCATTTTTGTCATTTTTGTCATTTTTGTCATTTTTGTCATTTTTGTCATTTTTGTCATTTTTGTCATTTTTGTCATTTTTGTCATTTTTGTCATTTTTGTCATTTTTGTCATTTTTTTCATTTTTGTCATTTTTGTCATTTTTGTCATTTTTGTCATTTTTCATTTTTGTCATTTTTGTCATTTTTGTCATTTTTGTCATTTTTGTCATTTTTGTCATTTTTGTCATTTTTGTCATTTTTGTCATTTTTGTCATTTTTGTCATTTTTGTCAAATTTGTCATATTTGTCATTTTTGTCATATTTGTCAATTTCAACAATTTTGACAATTTTGACAACTTTGACAATTTTGACAATTTTGACAATTTTGACAATTTTGACAATTTTGACAATTTTGACAATTTTGACAATTTTGACAATTTTGACAATTTTGACAATTTTGACAATTTTGACAATTTTGACAATTTTGACAATTTTGACAATTTTGACAATTTTGACAATTTTGACAATTTTGACAATTGTGTTGTGTTGTGTTGTGTTGTGTTGTGTTGTGTTGTGTTGTGTTGTGTTGTGTTGTGTTGTGTTGTGTTGTGTTGTGTTGTGTTGTGTTGTGTTGTGTTGTGTTGTGTTGTGTTGTGTTGTGTTGTGTTGTGTTGTGTTGTGTTGTGTTGTGTTGTGTTGTGTTGTGTTGTGTTGTGTTGTGTTGTGTTGTGTTGTGTTGTGTTGTGTTGTGTTGTGTTGTGTTGTGTTGTGTTGTGTTGTGTTGTGTTGTGTTGTGTTGTGTTGTGTTGTGTTGTGTTGTGTTGTGTTGTGTTGTGTTGTGTTGTGTTGTGTTGTGTTGTGTTGTGTTGTGTTGTGTTGTGTTGTGTTGTGTTGTGTTGTGTTGTGTTGTGTTGTGTTGTGTTGTGTTGTGTTGTGTTGTGTTGTGTTGTGTTGTGTTGTGTTGTGTTGTGTTGTGTTGTGTTGTGTTGTGTTGTGTTGTGTTGTGTTGTGTTGTGTTGTGTTGTGTTGTGTTGTGTTGTGTTGTGTTGTGTTGTGTTGTGTTGTGTTGTGTTGTGTTGTGTTGTGTTGTGTTGTGTTGTGTTGTGTTGTGTTGTGTTGTGTTGTGTTGTGTTGTGTTGTGTTGTGTTGTGTTGTGTTGTGTTGTGTTGTGTTGTGTTGTGTTGTGTTGTGTTGTGTTGTGTTGTGTTGTGTTGTGTTGTGTTGTGTTGTGTTGTGTTGTGTTGTGTTGTGTTGTGTGTTGTGTTGTGTTGTGTTGTGTTGTGTTGTGTTGTGTTGTGTTGTGTTGTGTTGTGTTGTGTTGTGTTGTGTTGTGTTGTGTTGTGTTGTGTTGTGTTGTGTTGTGTTGTGTTGTGTTGTGTTGTGTTGTGTTGTGTTGTGTTGTGTTGTGTTGTGTTGTGTTGTGTTGTGTTGTGTTGTGTTGTGTTGTGTTGTGTTGTGTTGTGTTGTGTTGTGTTGTGTTGTGTTGTGTTGTGTTGTGTTGTGTTGTGTTGTGTTGTGTTGTGTTGTGTTGTGTTGTGTTGTGTTGTGTTGTGTTGTGTTGTGTTGTGTTGTGTTGTGTTGTGTTGTGTTGTGTTGTGTTGTGTTGTGTTGTGTTGTGTTGTGTTGTGTTGTGTTGTGTTGTGTTGTGTTGTGTTGTGTTGTGTTGTGTTGTGTTGTGTTGTGTTGTGTTGTGTTGTGTTGTGTTGTGTTGTGTTGTGTTGTGTTGTGTTGTGTTGTGTTGTGTTGTGTTGTGTTGTGTTGTGTTGTGTTGTGTTGTGTTGTGTTGTGTTGTGTTGTGTTGTGTTGTGTTGTGTTGTGTTGTGTTGTGTTGTGTTGTGTTGTGTTGTGTTGTGTTGTGTTGTGTTGTGTTGTGTTGTGTTGTGTTGTGTTGTGTTGTGTTGTGTGTTGTGTTGTGTTGTGTTGTGTTGTGTTGTGTTGTGTTGTGTTGTGTTGTGTTGTGTTGTGTTGTGTTGTGTTGTGTTGTGTTGTGTTGTGTTGTGTTGTGTTGTGTTGTGTTGTGTTGTGTTGTGTTGTGTTGTGTTGTGTTGTGTTGTGTTGTGTTGTGTTGTGTTGTGTTGTGTTGTGTTGTGTTGTGTTGTGTTGTGTTGTGTTGTGTTGTGTTGTGTTGTGTTGTGTTGTGTTGTGTTGTGTTGTGTTGTGTTGTGTTGTGTTGTGTTGTGTTGTGTTGTGTTGTGTTGTGTTGTGTTGTGTTGTGTTGTGTTGTGTTGTGTTGTGTTGTGTTGTGTTGTGTTGTGTTGTGTTGTGTTGTGTTGTGTTGTGTTGTGTTGTGTTGTGTTGTGTTGTGTTTTTATTTAAATGGAATTTGTATTGAATAATCATTACTAAAAGCTTAAACAAACTTTCTGAATTTCACAACCCACATCAAACGGAAACCATCTAGAATATTCATGTGGTCAATCTGTTTGCTTTGGGTGAGCCAAATTATATTGCATTCATGTTGGCATCCTAGTGATACACACAAATGGAAGGAAGCTGAACGATTTGATTTTTTTCAAAAGCTTCCATTGTCAGGATTGAATTCAATAGTGTGAGGTTGCAATCAAGCCGCAGCTTATTTAGGTTTGGGTGTAACTTTTACATGAAAGGTTAAACCGTTCAGAATGAAACTTTAACCTTGTTGACATTTCAATTGTTCAGAAATCTGATGTTGCAGCAGTAATATATCGAATTGTGCCCTTCCCAACACAAGTGAGGTATTTACATTGGCTGCGGCTGTGTGCCATATTGTGTTTATTGATTATTTACTGAACCATTATGACCACACAAGCGGTTCTGTTAGGGCCCTCCAGCGAGACCACAATCGTGCATTGAGAAAGGACAATGCGCATATATGCTTATGCAAATGGACCTTTAATTAGCTGTAAACACCAATAATGGTCTATTGATACGCCGGTTGAGCTGTAATCGATGATGATTGTGACGATTGTGTCGACGTGTGTGTGTGTGGGAACGGAACGGTTTGTTGCATCTGGTCACGTGACCACGTGAATCTGATGTGCGTGAAAACGCCAAACCTTCGACGCCACCAATTAGTCACTTGACTTCTGATGCTGCTACTGCTACTCGTTGATGCTACCGGAATAAGAGATAATTGCTCGTTACAGGGAAATTGGTTGGTGCAACGATCCTGCACTTCAATAAATTGGCTGAGGCTCTGGAAAATGTTCAACAGTTGAATAACACTCAGCATAACATGTTGGGGATATTCAATGGATTAAATTGATTTGCAGGAGAATTGCCTCAAAATAAAAAAAAATAAAAATTTATCGTAGATTTTAAAAATAAAATCTGTAAAAAGAGATCAAAAAAATCTCTAAAATGTCTCTGAATGCTTAAATGTCATTAGGTCTCCAAGACTTGAAAGTCTCCAAGACTTGAAAATCTCCAAGACTTAAAAGTCTCCAAGACTTGAAAGTCTCCAAGACTTGCAAGTCTCCAAGACTTGAAAGTCTCCAAGACTTGCAAGTCTCCAAGACTTGAAAGTCTCCAAGACTTGAAAGTCTCCAAGACTTGAAAGTCTCCAAGCCTTGAAAGTCTCCAAGACTTGAAAGTCTACAAGACTTGAAAGTCCCCAAGCCTTGAAAGTCTCCATGACTTGAAAGTCTCCAAGACTTGAAAGTCTCCAAGACTTGAAAGTCTGCAAGACTTGAAAGTCTCCAAGACTTGAAAGTCTCCAAGACTTGCAAGTCTTTTCAAGACTTGAAAGATTTATTTTTTCTTCAGCTCAACAAACCTTCCGGAAGGGTCATTGCCATCGTCCAAACACAGCTTTCCGCTGGGCAAAATACCAAACGACACACGTGATGCAGTGCACCTTGGGTTGAGCACAACAATTTTATGCATATGAACAATTTTATGCATATGAATAACACATGCACACAAAGCCGCCAGGTTGTGGCTTTTCTTGTTTTTCCCTACTAGCATGCACTTTTTCAGAAGGGGGGGTTTGTGGCGTCGGTTGCGGTGATGTAAGTTCATGGACCTGGCTTTTCTTTGCTCGAAACCTGTATGAACTGACAGACGATGGTGTGAAAAATGAAAGGAAAACAGAAACAGGTGGGCTCATTTTACATAACCTGAAAAATGAAGCAAGGACAGGGGAAAATCGTGTGAATTATGCAACGTTTTAGAATTGTTGTGCTCTGATGAAAAAGGATTTTAAGTTTATTTAGGAATTGAAAAAAAGAGTGCCTGAAATTTTGATTTCTTTACCCTTCACGAATAAAATGGTTCCTCATCTAATGAATAACAATTTTACGCCTCAAGATTAAATCCAAATAAAACAACCCCAAAGTAATTATAACTGCCATCTAAATCGCTCGTAAGCCCTTTGGAGCCCCCAAGCCGTTTTTGATACACTTTGACAAGAACCATAAAAATGCGAACCGTGCAGCAGCAGCAGCACCAACAACTTCGTCCTTTCCCCCCAAAATATCACACTCTCAGATCAAGCAAACCTCCAGCAATAAAATCTCATCACCTTGTTTCGACTCAGCTTCCGCGTGACACGTGCGTGCGTGCGTCCCTCACTGCTGTCGCACACACACGTGTCCCAGAAAAATTCGCTGAATTTGAGCTAAAATCAAATCTCGACATCAGCGGTGACGACGACGTCTTTCCCATAATGGATGATGCGAAGAAAGTTGGTTGTTAGCCGTTCTCTGCGATTTCGAAATTCCTATTTTGTTTTGGCGTTTTGGCGTTTTGGCGATTTGGCGTTTTGGTGTTTTGGCTTTTGGCGTTTTTTCGTTTTGGCGTTTTTGCGTTTTGGCGTTTTTTCGTTTTGGCGTTTTTGCGTTTTGGCGTTTTGGCGTTTTGGCGTTTTGGCGTTTGGAGTTTTGGTGTTTTGGCGTTTTGGCGTTTTGGCGTTTTGGCGTTTTGGCGTTTTGGCGTTTTGGCGTTTGGCGTTTGTTGTTTGGCGTTTGGCGTTTTGGCGTTTTGGCGTTTTGGCGTTTTGGCGTTTTGGCGTTTGGCGTTTTGGCGTTTTGGCGTTTTGGCGTTTTGGCGTTTTGGCGTTTTGGCGTTTTGACGTTTTGGCGTTTTGGCGTTTGGCGTTTTGGCGTTTTGGCGTTTTGGCGTTTTGGCGTTTTGGCGTTTTGGCGTTTTGGCGTTTTGGCGTTTTGGCGTTTTGGCGTTTTGGCGTTTTGGCGTTTTGGCGTTTTGGCGTTTTGGCGTTTTGGCGTTTTGGCGTTTTGGCGTTTTGGCGTTTTGGCGTTTTGGCGTTTTGGCGTTTTGGCGTTTGGCGTTTGTTGTTTGGCGTTTGGCGTTTTGGCGTTTTGGCGTTTTGGCTTTTGGCGTTTTGGCGTTTTGGCGTTTTGGCGTTTTGGCGTTTTGGCGTTTGGCGTTTTGGCGTTTTGGCGTTTTGGCGTTTTGGCGTTTTGGCGTTTTGGCGTTTGGCGTTTTGGCGTTTGGCGTTTTGGCGTTTTGGCGTTTTGGCGTTTGGCGTTTTGGCGTTTTGGCGTTTTGGCGTTTTGGCGTTTTGGCGTTTTGGCGTTTTGGCGTTTTGGCGTTTTGGCGTTTTGGCGTTTTGGCGTTTTGGCGTTTGGAGTTTTGGTGTTTTGGCGTTTTGACGTTTTGGCGTTTTGGCGTTTTGGCGTTTTGGCGTTTTGGCGTTTTGGCGTTTGGCGTTTGTTGTTTGGCGTTTGGCGTTTTGGCGTTTTGGCGTTTTGGCTTTTGGCGTTTTGGCGTTTTGGCGTTTTGGCGTTTTGGCGTTTTGGCGTTTGGCGTTTTGGCGTTTTGGCGTTTTGGCGTTTTGGCGTTTTGACGTTTTGGCGTTTTGGCGTTTTGGCGTTTTGGCGTTTTGGCGTTTTGGCGTTTTGGCGTTTTGGCATTTTGGCATTTTGGCGTTTTGGCGTTTTGGCCTTTTGGCCTTTTGGCGTTTTGGCTTTTTCTGGCCAACATTGTTTGAGCAAATTCTGCACAATTAGGAAATGTGTCACTTTCCATGAGAACCACCTTGTTTCTTTTTACGATGCTGACGACTGGTGAAACCGAAAGGAAAGATCTCCGCTTTTGATGAGCCGAACGTTAGGCAATTTCGAAGAACACACACGCGACACGTAGTCGGAGCTCACTTCCAAAGGGAAGGCATACATTTAGGCGCAAGGGGCAGCAGGAGCAGGCTCATGCTCGGAGCAGAATTCCAAATCATCATCGCAATTTGAGTGAGTCGGAAAGCCCTCGTGACACGAACTCACGCGCGCGTGCTGGAGAAAAAGGCAAAACTTTTGGCGCCTTTTATTACCTCGTGACAGTTGATGGACTGCGATTGCTCCGCGCGATGTCACCTCAGTGCAGCGGAAAAAATGGTCACACTCGGGCAAGCTCGTCTCGTAAATAAAAGCTCCTCTCTGGTAAGAACCTCAAACAGCACTGGGAGTGGAGGGCATTACGATGGATTTTGGTGCGCTTGTATGACTTGTAACTTTTCCGGTATCGTAAATGTTCTTTGATTTTTTTTTTGTTTTGCTGTTCTTTTTTGATGGCACCTCGCAAAGACATCAAACTATCGTCAAAGTGAGAGATTAGAAGCCATTAACGTGTACTTTCCGTGGCACGCACGAATGTTGGCACTCATGAGCGCAGCAGCTTTTATTGCCGGAGATTATGAGCCAATTTGGAGCGCATTTGGCAGGTTGTGATAAGACGGTGGAATTGTGCGGCAAAAATCAATAAAAACTTAAATTTGAAGGTGGCTATTCTTATAACATAATTTATATATTTTAAAGGTAATAAATCGGCTTTCGGTAATTTGGTCAAAGCAAACACCAATTTTGTTTCATCTCGGACGTTTTCGTTTTTATAGAACCTTTTTCAAGATTGAAAAAGTTGGCATACTGAATGAGAAGTTTAAGAAAAATTTAAGCGTCTTTTTTAAAAATTGTTTTTGCAATATTGAATTTAAAGAACTCATCAAAAGCGATGGCTTACTTACTTACTAACTTATATTTACTAAATATATCGTGGCAGCTCACAAAATTTGACAGTCCGCTTTGCGCATCCCAAATTTTTGAACTTAATTCGTCTTACTCATTTTAATTTTGAAATTTTCTGGAGAGATTGAAAACCAACTGTTTAGTGGATCTAATGAATTTTCTGTTATAAGACATTTTGTGATTCTCTACATGTGACCCCTTAAATTAGGGGGAAAACAAATTATTATTGGCTAATATTTAATTTTTCAAATAATGTTACTTAACCCACCTGTAGGTGGATCTATTTTTTTACAACATACTCACAAACAGACCCCAAACTTCATGTTGAGCCTGCGCAGTCTTTTTTTTTGTTAGGTCAGTGTTATACTTAGTATAATATAATCGTTTAAGTGATTTTTTTTAAAATTAAGCCAAGCTACGTTCCATTATATCCCTCTTACTTATATTTACAAATAAATAATCGAAATCATTTTGTTTGACAAAATGAAATGTGTGTCTGGTACTCTAGGATATTTTTCTCAATGTTTAGAATATAATACAAAAGTTTAATTTTATTACATAAAAAATCGGATCAAAACTCAAAAAAAAAACTGAAAGCTATTCATTTTTAATTTTTTTTTTCATTCTTTTCCAGGCCTTAAAACCCTGACCTATGGATTTGGGGGTTCCTTGACCGAAATAATTAGACCCAAATGTTTTTGTTTGGCCATTAGGGAAACCTACGCCGTGTTAGGGTGGCCCGAAAAATCGCAATTTTCGACGATTTTCACAAAAATAACTTATTTCAAAATATCTATCTCCGCGCCATATCATCCAATTTTAGCTGTCCTAGACGCAAAACAAAGGTGATTAGATTGGCTACTTGGGAAAAATAGTAAGAAGTTTCAAAAATCTAGCCAAATTGTAACCAGTGGTTAGGTTAGCTCCAAGAGTGATGAGACTGTTGTTCCGCGACGCGTAAATTAGCATGCCGAAAGGGAACCCTGTGAAAGCTGGAGAGCGGAACATCCCCACTCGAGTAGCTGTCCAACGCCAATGGACGCTACCAACGCTGCACGCTGGAGTAGTTGCGCTAGTCACCACCAGAAAGCGCCACGAGAAGGACAATGGATTCGCTAGGGCGAAATAGGATGAGAATGGGGCGAAATGGGAAGGATGGATGAGGATGAGGAACGCTGGAGAATCTGCGCCATTGGATCGGTCACTTGCCTGGTGATTTAAGAAGTGGACGGTCGGACCAGCTACGTTCACCGTCAAGTGAAAGTGAAGTGGAACCGGCGCGGAAGACTAGAAGAAAAGGGTCCATCGATCGGAAGATCCGGACGAGCTGCAGGAGAACCTGCACAGAAACTGGACAACCAGGTAGAGGACGATCCCAAAACAACAAATCCCCGAATCAGCCAACCCACCTCCTTTCCGCCATCTTCTAACGCTGCCCCATTGTGCCCTACAGACCCCTCGGTGTGTACGCTTCGCGTACCGATCGGCCAGCCCAACCCTGTGTGCCGGAAGCCCGTGTGACCCACACGACACCCGCAGTGTCCCCTACGGCGATCGTCACGCCAGACGATCGCAACTCTACACCGTTCCGGTGTGGGAAATGCCGGTCGCGACGCCGCCATTTTGTTCCGAGGAACATCCCTGTCGCGACCATAACCGCCACCGAATCTGCCAGCCGTTACAACCCGTCGACGCTGGAAACCAGGCAATCCGGTGGACTTGTCCACCGAAGTCCTGGGTCCGTCAACAAACCCTGGAGCGTCGAGGCAGAAGGCGAGGAGAGGGTCCGAGTACGTGCTGAAGCAGCTGACCGTCAAGCAGAGCAGAAGTAGGCGTTCCGCTCCGGTGGAGTGTGTCCCGGATGCGTGGAGGCGACAACGACGGCGAGTAGCAGAAGCCGGCGAGAACGAGCAGCGGCAGCAGTGACAGTTCCGGAAAGGGACCCCAAGGAAGAAGGAAGAAGAAGTCGTGTGAGGTAGGACTAGGATAAGGAAGTGGGAAGGACAAGGAAGTGCAGCTTGACTCTGCCGAAATAAACTGTCTCGCGAGTACCGCAATAAAGTGGGTGTTTTGTTTCAAAGGTATAAGCAGGTGTTTCCCTTTCGTGCCGAATTCGGATTAACAGGCCGACCCTGAGGTATTTTAATAAGGGAGGTCTCATCATTGCTGGAGTTAGCCAGCCATTTGTTATAAAATATTGGAAAAGGTCGTATGAAAACTTAAAGTGTTGTTTTGAAGGTCTCGGGACCAAAAAGCCTATGTCTGAAAATATTTTTATCAGATTGGTCTAGGACAGCTTAAATCGGATGAAATGACGCGGAGATATGATATTTTGAAATAAGTGGTTTTTGCGAAAATCGACGAAAATTGCAATTTTTCGGACCACCCTAACACGGCGTAGGTCACCCTAATGGCCAAACAAAAAAATATGGGTCGAATTATTTCGGCCAAGGAACCCCCAGATTTTTTTTAACTTATTCTATTTTTTATTTATTTTATAAGGATTGATGGCCACTCACCCAGTCGGCCTGGGTTCGATCCCAGACGGTCCCGGAGGCGTTTTGCGAGCGAGATTTGTCTGATCACGCCTTTCGTCGGACGGGAAGTAAATGTTGGCCCCGGACTAACCTAAAAAGGTTAGGTCGTTAGATCAGTCCAGGTGTAGGAGTCGTCTCCCTGGGTCCTGTCCTGGTGGAGTCGCTGGTAGGCAGTTGGACTCACAATCCAAAGGTCGTCAGTTCAAATCCCGGGATGGATGGAAGCTAAGGTGTAAATAGAGGTTTGCAATTGCCTCAACAATCAAGCCTTCGGACACCTAGTTTTGAGTAGGAATCTCGAAATCGAGAACGCCAAGGCAATGCAGTAGAGCGAATAATTTGATTTTTGAAGGAGATTGGCCCGAACAATCAAGATGCAAACAAAATTTTTTTTTTTTCAAAAACTTCAAAAATTCAAAAGAAGTTTTAGAGCAATTAGCTGTTATCAATTAAAATTGCATTTCCACGCGTTTAGAATTATTTTTAGCTTGATTTCAAAATCTTATGAAATTTTATGAAATTTTCCAAGTTTAGTATCGCAAAAAGATTTGTTTCGCTAAAATATTTCTTTTCGTCAAATCTCACATTAAAAAAAATAATCATTGCAAAACATCTGAACAAGTGTAAAATGCATTTTAAAACATGTTTTTATTTCTTCAATTTATAAGTGCTATGTCACTGCTTAAAATAAATATAAGTTTTTTTCGATAAAGTAAGTTTTTTTTTTCATAAGTCGTCGCCATCGTGCTAACTTGTCGTATGTGCATTTTGGGCCAAATTGAGTTAAGAACGCCATTTTGTGCAGCTCACAATGCCTCATCTTTTGACCTTCACAGATCCCCAAAATTCGATTTCAATCCTGAGATATTCAATGAAAACCAAAAAAGCTCCGAAAATTTTTGTCACTCTACATATAAAAGATGTTTCAATCCTGTCGTGCTATCTTGTCACTCCCTGAAAATTGATGTAAGTGTGACAAAGGGCAAAGGGATTTCAGGTAAGGATTCGTTTGACGCACGTACAAGTTAGACTACCGTAAACATTTTTAATTATAACTCGGGACTCCAGCAACCAACTTCAACCAAACTTCGGGACAATGCAGAGCATGATCAGCCAAATAAAACGTGTTTGTTATTGTTTACATTGCGTGCTTTCGTTTTTGTTTATTCAAGGTCAAACATTAAAACGCGTTTTTCTCGGAACGTCAAAATGGCGGGTGCGACAAGATAGCACGACGACGTCGAAGTAAGCTAATTTTTATTTTTATTTCGTGGATTTCTTTAACTCTTGATAGTTGTTCTATTTATTTCATTAATGTTATTATCAAATTTTACTTTATTATTCAATTTCATAAATTTCTTGAACTGTAATTATTCTTAAATTCCATCCATTCCTATATTCTTAAATTTTAAAGTATTCTTTATGAGGCAAAAATAAAAAAATCTAAAAAGTTATAATTTGTAATGTTATTTTTAGTACAATCAAATGAAATCAATTATCAATCATTTATTTAAAAATCTTTGGAATTTCGTTAAATTTTCAATGTACAAAATCACAAAAAGCTATAATATATTTTTTTTGTCAAATCTTGCATTTTATGAAGACTTATGATTGCATATCAACTGTATGGATGTATAGTGCATTTTCTAATGTTTTTTTTTACTGAAACGAGGAAATTCTGGCACGTTATTTAAATTATTTTATAAATAAATTATTCATTTATTTAAACTATTTTATAAATAGATTATAGGAAGTGACCAAGCATGTTTCTATCAAAACTTTTACAACGATTTGTTAAAATAGGGAGAATTTTCAAATAAGACATGATTCAATTTGAGTCTTTAACCATCCATCCATACAAGATTTTCCCCAATAAACATTCCACATAATTTGGAGATAAATTATCTTTTTCCAACCGAAAGGATTCCAGATAATAATTATTATAATTATTATAATTATAATAATAAAATAAAATCATATCAAATTGTTGTTTATTTTTGCATAAACCTGCAAATTAGTAAAATTCATGATATACAACAAACTATAACATTTAAGCTCCACGCCTACCCGTCGACTTTGGGAATCAATCGTGCCCCCATACATTTTCGACTAGTCGGTGCCACTGACCACTATTTTAAATATAATATATTTAAAATGACGTCATGTAACTTCAAAGTTCTGTTCGTTTAAATTTTATGCTCAGTACATATGGATTTTAAATTCGAATTTAAATCCATAATTAGTTTTGAGAAATTTGTTCGAGAGTTTTTTTTTCCCAGGAATTTTCACTTCTTTTCTTTAATCAAATACCCACAAAGCTATTGCAAATATTTTTCAAAGTTTTTGTCGTCTCCCCCGATCCTTTTTTAAATTGACTTGAGAAATAATAAAAGAAGTCGTGCAGTCAACTAAAAACAATTCGTCCTTCATGCACTGTCGCTTAAAACTGGGAACTTTTGTTCTATGAAAAAATATCATGAAATGAGAAAAAATCGGGGTCTCAAATTTGTCCCAATTGTTGCCGAAGATACCAATTCGAATACATTCATAATACATTTGTTTAGACAGCCTCCAAAATTGCAAGGAGAACCCGATAATGCAAAATGGGTTTTTCGGACATAAGAAATCGTTGAACAATGTTTCAACCGAATGAATAAACAAAATTGAAAGCTGCGAAAAAATTGCAAAACGCTGTGAAATAGTAAGAATAAAAAAAAATTCCAACACTATTTTTTACTATATTTTTTACCATATTTTCAACTTTATCAAATAAAAAAATATGAAGACCTGTTATACAAGAGGATTTACAACAATGTGAAATCTGTTTGCAAATAAGCTTCTTTTAAACAAATATAATTTGCCGCACACTTTTCGGGGTTGATTTACTGCGGACATTGGCAAAATTTATGCCCTACCATTAGGGAAATGTGAAGCACCTCTGCGCACCGGTTGCACTATAATGGCCTGCAAGAACAACCAAACAACACCAAACTCTTCCTTATCCGGCTATAGTCCACCACGAGGAAGGAAAACATTTTCAACCATCATTAGCTCCAGACGTGCCACCGCTGCTCAGCAAAGTGAACCGGAACTTTTCAATTAGTCCGCGACCGCACTCAATGACACGCGATTGTTTAACTTGATTAGTTTCGAATCCACCTCTCCTTAAGCTGAACTTAATCGGTCGACAATTAAACGCACCGTAACGCAAAGCTGAAAAACGATGACAGTTTTCAGGGTGCGCTCACGTAGCGCTCGACAACTAGCGCAAATTAGGAAAAGTAAGCCAGGGTCTTGGAAAGCTCGGCACGTTTTCAATTAAAGAAAAGCTTCTTCCGGTTGAGTTGGACTTTTGATCTTGCCCAGTGGAGTGGAGGAATAAATTTTTGGCTTGGACAAACACAAAAAGTTACGCTCCACTTGTTGGTTTAAGAAGGTACTATGCTTATTAAAGGTTTTGGGTGGGTGTCCTAGCTAAAAGATCATTTAGTAAATATCCGAATGAAGGGGATATTATACTACATCAACCATTGTCTAAATTAAGAAAAAATAACACTCGACTGCGACTACAACAACAACACCTCTATAAAATAGATGAAAATTAGCTCAGTCTCTTTGTCTTTATGAAAGATCGACTTGATAAATAGATTAGATTGGATTAGATTAGATTATATTAGATTAGATTAGATTAGATTAGATTAGATTAGATTAGATTAGATTAGATTAGATTAGATTAGATTAGATTAGATTAGATTAGATTAGATTAGATTAGATTAGGGTAGAGTAGAGTAGAGTAGAGTAAAGTAAAGTAGAGTAAAGTAGAGTAGAGTAGAGTAGAGTAGAGTAGAGTAGAGTAGATTAGTGTATAGTAGAGTAGGGTACATAAGAGTAGAGTAGAGTAGAGTAGAGTAGAGTATAGTAGAGTAGAGTAGGGTAGAGTAGAGTAGAGTAGAGTACATAAGAGTAGAGTAGAGTAGAGTAGAGTAGAGTATAGTAGAGTAGAGTAGGGTAGAGTAGAGTAGAGTAGAGTAGAGTAGAGTGGAGGTGGGTGGAGTGAGTGTAGAGTGGAGTGGAGTGGGTACATAAGAGTGGGGAGTGGAGTGGGGTAGGGAGTGGAGTGGAGTGGAGTATGGTAGGTGGGGTGGGGTGGGGGTAGGTGGGGTGGAGTACATAAGGTGGAGTGGAGTGGAGTGGAGTGGGGTGAGTGGGGTGGTATAGTGGGGTAGGTGGGAGTGGGGAGTAGAGTGGAGTGTAGAGTGGGAGTGGAGTGGAGTGGGTGGAGTGGAGGTATGGTGGTGAGGTGGGGTGGGGTGCATAAGGTAGAGTAGGTGGGGTAGGTGGGGGGTATAGTAGAGTGGAGTAGGGTGGGAGTGGAGTAGAGTGGGGTACATAAGGTAGGTAGAGTGGAGTGGAGTGGGGTATAGTAGAGTAGTAGGGGTGGAGTGGGTGGAGTGGAGTGGAGTAGGTAGAGTGGAGTAGAGTGAGGTATGGTAGAGTGGGAGTGGGGTGGAGTACATAGAGTGGAGAGTAGGGAGTGGAGTAGAGTGGGGTAGAGTGGGTAGAGGAGGTATGGAAGAGTAGAGTGAGATTGTATAGTAGGTGGGGTAGGTGGAGTGGAGTGGGGTGGAGGTGGGGTGGGTGGGGAGTGGAGTGGGGTGGTGGAGTGGAGTGGGGTGGAGTGGGGGTGGGGTGGGGTGGAGTGGAGTGGAGTGGGGTGGGGTGGGGAGTGGGGTGGGGGGTGGGGTGGGGGGTGGAGTGGAGTAGAGTGGGTAAGGTGGAGTGGTGGGGTGAGAAGGTAGGTGGGGAGTGGAGTGGGGTGGAGTGGAGTGGAGTGGGTGAGTGGGGTATGGTAGAGTGGGAGTAGAGTGAGTAGGTAGGTAGAGTGGAGTGGAGTGGGGTGGGTGAGTGGAGTATAGTGAGTAGAGTGGTAGGTACATAAGGTAGAGTAGAGTGAGGTAGGTAGAGTGGGGGAGTGGAGTGGAGTATAGAAGAGTAGAGTAGGGTATAGTAGAGTAGGGTAGAGTAGAGTAGAGTAGAGTAGAGTAGAGTAGAGTAGAGTAGAGTAGAGTAGAGTAGAGTAGAGTAGAGTAGAGTAGAGTAGAGTGGAGTAGAGTAGAGTAGAATATACCAGCTGGCGTCTCGTTTCACCCTAACAAATTTTTTTCGAGGTCATTCCCTGGACGCAAACCCTGCAGCAGTTCATCCCCCATTTCCAAGGGGGTCAAAATAGTGGCTGCGAAAATGTTTATGTCAAACCCACTGTGGACAGTCACTGTGCACAAGCGCGAGCATATTCCGGTAAAATCCGTCGAGATAATTAAAGCGAAAGAGAGTGTGTTTTTTTGGACTCGCGGGAGGTCTCGGAACTCGGTGCTGAACTACCCACCCCGGCTGTGGAAGCTGCACTGACTGTGAAATCTACTGCTCTGGGGCTCTCGAAACGCAATTAAATGAATGGCTTTAAATTTGTTGGCTGTCCGAGCGGTTTGCGCTAGGGATGTTGAAGTTGTCATGCAAGTTCTTTTTTGTCAAAGGCACAAGCAATTTAAATTACAAAAACTGACTGAACATTGAGTTGAAGATTTTCTTCAAAATATTTTGACAATTCAAAAACATGCACTAAGCTATCGTCCCAGGCACAACCTCACAACGCTTTTTTCGACAAAAGTTTCCCCCGCTGTAGCTTTTCTTGTGTCCAGCTTTTTCACGCAAGAAAGATCCGTGCAAACAGACTCGACAACTTGGGCGAGGGAAAGGGTCCAAGCTAAAGTTTCTCTATCGTACTAATCCTCGAACCTCTCCCCCTCCCTACCCACTGTTTTTTTTTTCAGATTGAGAGTCAGAGTCTAGAACTCCCGCTTATCGCAGTGCGATCTTCCAAATTACATTTAATTAAATTAATGCGCTTCTTTATCTTTCCAGATATAGCGCTTACCTGGCTCGAAGTCAAGTTGCTGCTGTGTAGTGGGGTTATCACAAGTCTTATCTCAAGTTTAATTTGTTTGGAGTTTGTTTTTGCTTTGACTATGATGTTAGGCAAATAACCTATAAATTTAAAAGGTAAGAAGTTCCAAGGGTTAACTATTTATGCTGATATTACAAGAGAGGACACGGGCATCGTTATGTTGAAGATTTAAAATTGTAAGTTTTTCTTTATCCTGATTCTTGAACTCTGAGTTCCTAATCCAGATATGTAGTCCAAATTATAATCCCTTATTCTAATTAAACGGAAAAAATCAATTATCGAAATCGTGAATTGAATTCACGAATGCGAGGACCACGAAGGATTATATTCACGTTTATAGTGCATATGCACCATACTCATGAATAATTTCCCTCGTAGTTCTCACATTCGTGAATTTAATTCACGATTACGAGAATTGATTATTTTTCTGTGTATAATTCCTAATCTTAATCCGAATTCAAATTCCAAGTTCTAAATCCTAATCCTAATTCCTAATCATGATTCTTGAGTTCTATTCCTGATTCCTAAACCTGATTCCAAATCCAAATTCTTAGTTATGATTTTTAATCCTAAATCGTAATCCTAGTTTCTAATTCTAATTCCTAGTTCCTGATCATAATTCTTAAATCCAATCCCTAAACCTAATTTCTAATTAAAATTCCTAATTCTTAGTCCTAATTATGATTCCTAATCCTAAGGAATCATTCAAAAACCACGTCGGGGGTTGTCCACGATCCATACAGAGCAGTTCTCTACGGAATCGGTCTTTTTCCTTTAATTTTGATTTTTGTTTTTTTTTAATCCGGCTGAAACTTTGTTGGTGCCTTCGGTATGCTCAAAGATGCCATTTTGCATCATTAGTTCGTTCATATAATTTTCTATACAAATTTGGCAGCTGTTTGATGTGTGAAAATTCAAAAATCTGTATCTTTTGAAGGAATTTTTTGATCGTTTCAGTGTCTTCGGTAAAGTTGTAGGTATGGATAAGGACTACACTAAATAAAAATTATACACGTTAAAAAAATTTGTAATTTTTTATTTCACTTTTTGTCACTAAAACTTGATTTGCAAAAAAAACACTAATTTAATTTATTTATTATTTTAAATGTTTTAGAGGACATAAAATGCCAACTTTTCAGAAATTTCCAGAATGGGCAAAAAATTTTTGCCCGAGTTATGATTTTTTAAATCAATTCAGATTTTTTTTTCCAAAAATTCGAAATATTGGTCTCTAAAATTTTCAACTTCAGTTTTCAATGTAAAATCGAATTTGGAACTTTTTTGAAAATAGTCGCAGTTTTTCATTTTTGCCTTCCTCACTGAGGTAAGGCTATAATCCTGCTCTAAAAATGAACTTTTTATTAAAAGCTCGAAGACCCACCTTCATATATACATATCGACTCAAAATCGAAAACTGAACAAATGTCTGTGTGTGTGTATGTGTGTGTGTGTGTGTGTATGTGTGTGTGTGTGTATGTATGTATGAGTTCAAAAATCTTGCCAAGTTTTCTCAGCACTGGCTGAACCGATTTTGATCGAACCAGTTGCATTCGACTTGGTTTAGGGTCCCATACATCGCTATTGAATTGTTTGAAGTTTCGATAAGTAGTTCAAAAGTTATGTATAAAAACGTGTTTTCAAATATATCCGGATCTCAATTATATGCAAGTAAAAGATGTCCGGATCCATCATCCAACCCATCGTTGGTTAGGTAATCAAGAGACCTTTCCAACAAGTCTACAACATCGAAGATCTGGTAACCCTGTCTCGAGTTATGACCACTTAAGTGATATTTATGTACTTTTTTGAAGCCGGATCTCACTTAAATGCATGTAAACGATGTCCGGATCCATCATCCGACCTATCGTTGGTTAGGTAATCAAAAGACCTTTCCAACGAGTCCACAACATCGTAGATCTGGCAACCCTGTCTCGAGTTATGACCACATAAGTGATATTTATGTACCTTTTTGAAGCCGGATCTCACTTAAATGTATGTAAACGATTTCCGGAACCATCATCAGACCCATCGTTGGTTAGGTAATCAAGAGACCTTTCCAAGGAGTCCACATAATTGAAGATCTGGCAACCCTGTCTCGAGTTATGACCACTTAAGTGATATTTATGTACTTTTCTGAAGCCGGATCTCACCTAAATGTATGTAAACGATGTCCGGAACCATCATCAGACCCATCGTTGGTTAGGTAATCAAGAGACCTTTCCAACGAGTCCCCAACATCGAAGATCTGGCAACCCTGTCTCGAGTTATGACCACTTAAGTGATATTTATGTACTTTTTTGAAGCCGGATCTCACTTAAATGCATGTAAACGATGTCCGGATCCATCATCCGACCTATTGTTGGTTAGGTAATCAAAAGACCTTTCCAACGAGTACACAACATCGTAGATCTGGCAACCCTGTCTCGAGTTATGACCACATAAGTGATATTTATGTACCTTTTTGAAGCCGGATCTCACTTAAATGTATGTAAACGATGTCCGGAACCATCATCAGACCCATCGTTGGTTAGGTAATCAAGAGACCTTTCCAACGAGTCCACAACATCGAAGATCTGGCAACCCTGTCTCGAGTTATGACCACTTAAGTGATATTTATGTACTTTTTTGAAGCCGGATCTCACTTAAATGCATGTAAACGATGTCCGGATCCATCATCCGACCTATCGTTGGTTAGGTAATCAATAGACCTTTCCAACGAGTACACAACATCGAAGATCTGGCAACCCTGTCTCGAGTTATGACCACTTAAGTGATATTTATGTACTTTTCTGAAGCCGGATCTCACTTAAATGTATGCAAACGATGTCCGGAACCATCATCCGACCCATCGTTGGTTAGGTAATCAAGAGGCCTTTCCAACGAGTCCAAATAATTGAAAATCTGGCTACCCTGTCTCGAGTTATGACAACTTAAGTTATATCTGTTTACTTATTTTTCTGGACATAAAAAAATAGCTGAAATATGTGTCCAAACCATTCATATTACCCATTGTTGGTAAAAAGTGAGGAAAGCATCAACCACATAGGTGGATTAAGTTAGTTTTTAAATTAGTGCCCATGTTTTTCCACCTATAAAAACATATTTTTGAAAAGCTGAGAGAATTTTCTATATTTTGCTTTTTTGAATTTTGTTGATACGACCCATAGTTGCTGGGATATAGCCATGAAAAGTTTTGAAAACAGGAAAATTGATGTTTTCCAAGTTTCACCCAAGCAACCCACCATTTTCTTATATCGATATCTCAAGCAACAAATGGTCCGATTTTCGATGTTAAAATATGAAACATTTGTGAAATTTTCCGATCTTTTTGAAAAACATATTTTCAAAAATTTAAAATCAAGACTAACATTTCACACGGGCCAAATATTCAATATTACGCCCTTTTGAAATGTTAGTCATGATTAATTTTTTTTGGAAATATTGTTGTCGAAAAGATCGAAAAATTTCACGAATGTTTCATATTTTAAAATTGCAAATCGGACCATTAGTTGCTGAGATTTCAACATTAGAAAATGGTGGGTTGTTTGGGTGAGACTTGGAAAACATCAATATTCCTGTTTTAAACCTTTTCATGGCTATATCTCAGCAACAATTAGTTGTATCAACAAAATTAAAAAAAGCAAAATATAGAGAATTTTCTCAGCTTTTCGAAAATGTTTTTTTTTTCAAATGTGGGCAAACATGCTAATTTTAAAAAATGAAAAATTGTGACTATTTTCAAAAAGTCACTTAAAAATGGATTTAACTTGAAAACGGAGCACTTTATCAAAATTTCACTATGGTACTTTTTGATTGCAAATTTGATTTTACATCAAAAAATGAAGTTAAAAAAATTTTGCGACCAATTTTTCAATTTTTTGAAAAAATCAGTATTGATTCAAAAATTCATAACTTGCTCAAAGATTTTTTGCACAACCTGGAAATTTCTGAAAAGTTGGCATTTGATGTCCTCTAAAACATATCAAAAAAATAAAATAAAATAAAATAAAAATAGTGTTTTTTTTGCAAATTAAGTTTTAGTGACAAAAAGTTAAATAAAAATTCACCAAAACTTTTTTTTTGGTTTTAACTTGAAAACGGTGCAAAATTTCACTAAAGTACTTTTTGATTCGATTTTACATCGAAAACTGAAGTTGAAAAATTTTTGCAACCAATAAATCAGTCAAAGATTTTTTGCCCATTCTGGAAATTTTTGAAAAATTGAAATTTAATGTCCTCTAAAATATATAAAAAAATTGTGTGTTTTTTTTGCAAATCAAGTTTAAGTGTCAATAAGTGAAATCAAAAATCAACAGATTATTTTATCGTGTATCATTTTTTTTCAGTATAGTCCATTAGGGTGTAATATGGTTGTATGGAAAAAAATAAAGTTGTTCAAATTTAGTGAGCACAGCAACTTTTCAGTACCTTTTGGGGTCCTAAACAACTCCCTAAAGTTTGGGAACGATTGGATAAGTCCCCACTTTGCGCAAAGCGATTCAATTTTCCATATAAATTTGTATGGAGAAAACAATTTTTTTAGATTTCGATATTTTAAAAATCCACGTTTCACGCTATATTAAAACCGGATTCATATTTGGATGCTCTGGAAGGTGCTCTACAACTTTCCTGAAGATAGTATGGTGCTAACTTGTTCCTATGAAAAGATACAGCGTGTTCAAAACTCGTCTAAAACGTGTTTTTTGCTCGAAAAGCACGTTTTAGACGAGTTTTGAGGACGCTGTATCTTCTTTCAGGAGCAAGCTAGCACCATACTCTCTTCGGGAAAGTTGTAGAGCATCTTCCAGAGCATCCGAATATGAAGCCGGTTTTGATATAGCATTAAACGTGGATTTTTTAAATATGAAAATTCAAAAAAATGATTTTTCCCATACAAATTTGTATGGAAAATTGAATTGCTTTGCGCAATGTGAGGACTGAGCCAATAATTCTCAAACTTTGGGGAGTTGTTTAGGACCCCAAAAGGAACTGAAAAATTGCTGTGCTGGAAAATCGATTTTGATATTACACCCTAATAGTCCATATCCATACCTACAACTTTGCCGAAGACACCATATCGATCAAAAAATTCCTTCAAAAGATACAGATTTTTGAATTTTCACAAAACATTTTTGTATGGATTGCTGCCAAATTTGTATGGAAAATTATCTAAACGAATTTATGATGCAAAATGGCTTCTTTGGGCATACCGAAGGCACCAAAAAAGTTTCAGCCGGTTTAAAAAACACAAAAATTAAAATTAAAGAAAAATAACCGATTCCGTAGAGAATAAATAAGAATAATAAGTAAACGATTGACAAAGTTTCATAGAAGTAAAAATACAAAAAATTTAAATAAAGAATTTATTACCTATTTTAAGGAATTGCTAGAAATGATCTACACAAAACAAATATGTGTTAATATTTTTAAATGGATATTGTTCATGCTGTAAAATCACTGTGAAATGTTTTTTTAACTAGCCCGATCATAAGAAAAAAATGAAATTAAATCTTCCATCAATCGATATCATTAAGGCTAGGGAACAAAAACTTTTAATCAAATTTGTAACGTCATCTAGGAAAAAACTTAAAAGTGCACTTTGTTTTAGATGATTCTATCTTACGTTTTATTTTTCAATAAAGAATAGCAATTATCCTATGGAGGCCCTGACTGCTCATCAATATTTTCTAGACTTATTGAACTGAACACTGATGGAACTGATGGAAAACTGAATTTTTTTTTTTTTGAAAAAATCCAAATTTTAAGTAAAACAAATTTTTGTATTTATGGATATTGATGGATTGTATGGAGACTTGTATGGGTGAACCAATAACACAAAATAGCTTCTTTGGTCATAGGGAAGGCCCACACAAAGTTTGAGCCAATGTCACTCCACTTATTTCGGTCACACAAAATCACTTTTCAACCCTCAATCCCCATAAACATCGCTCATAATTAAACTTTTTCCCAAAATCACCCTCATGTGGTCGCATGTTCTTACTCAACATGAGGCGAGGAAAGGGGGACCAAATAATATGCAGGCAGCACACGTTTGGGGCCGAAATAAAAAGCCACGCCAGAAAGCAAGCTTTCGGGGTTTTTCTTCATTTTCCACTCCAAGTTTGCGCGGCGCCCCATTCACGATAAAAAGCATTTAATCGTCGTCGACGTCGATGTCGTCGTTAATGGAGACCTCCCCCTCCCTTCACTCCACCACCCACTTCATATCGAAGTGCACCGGAGCGTTTAAATGGATATTGATGCTACACAGCAGTCATGAATATTAACGATTTATTCATGTGCGATATGTACGTCTGTGTGTGTGTTTTTATTATTTATAGAGTGCGAACAGTTTTTTTTTTTTCGTTCAGCGAGTAAACCGTTTGTGATATGTTTTTCAAAGGAATTATGTTCAGTCCAGTAAACATTGCGTGTTAAGAATACTAATGAGCAAAAACACATCAACTAATAAACATTCCTCAAAGGCAAGATTTTTTTTCAAAACGAAACTTTTAAATTTGAATTCTTCAGCTCGAAAATCGACTAAAGTTGGAAAAGTTGTTTTCGAGAAAACACGACCATTCACTTGAGTCATCTTCGTCGTATTTGAAGTTGTAGAGGGAAAAAACCGGACTCAAAAAAAATATTTCTGATGATGATGCGGACCGTGAAGGTTTTTGCACCGCTTCTTCGACAAGTTCATTCAAAATCAAGCAGGATACGAGGGTTAGAGGTCCTAAAGTTGACAAAATTTGTGAGAACTATTTAGTAAAGTTTCATGTTTCTTGTTTCTTGTTTCTTGTTTCTTGTTTCTTGTTTCTTGTTTCTTGTTTCTTGTTTCTTGTTTCTTGTTTCTTGTTTCTTGTTTCTTGTTTCTTGTTTCTTGTTTCTTGTTTCTTGTTTCTTGTTTCTTGTTTCTGTTTTTCTTGTTTCTTGTTTCTTGTTTCTTGTTTCTTGTTTCTTGTTTCTTGTTTCTTGTTTCTTGTTTCTTGTTTCTTGTTTCTTGTTTCTTGTTTCTTGTTTCTTGTTTCTTGTTTCTTGTTTCTTGTTTCTTGTTTCTTGTTTCTTGTTTCTTGTTTCTTGTTTCTTGTTTCTTGTTTCTTGTTTCTTGTTTCTTGTTTCTTGTTTCTTGTTTCTTGTTTCTTGTTTCTTGTTTCTTGTTTCTTGTTTCTTGTTTCTTGTTTCTTGTTTCTTGTTTCTTGTTCTTGTTTCTTGTTTCTTGTTTCTTGTTTCTTGTTTCTTGTTTCTTGTTTCTTGTTTTTGTTTCTTGTTTCTTGTTTCTTGTTTCTTGTTTCTTGTTTCTTGTTTTTTTTTGTTTCTTGTTTCTTGTTTCTTGTTTCTTGTTTCTTGTTTCTTGTTTCTTGTTTCTTTTTTTTTGTTTCTTGTTTCTTGTTTCTTGTTTCTTGTTTCTTGTTTCTTGTTTCTTGTTTCTTGTTTCTTGTTTCTTGTTTCTTGTTTCTTGTTTCTTGTTTCTTGTTTCTTGTTTCTTGTTTCTTGTTTCTTGTTTCTTGTTTCTTGTTTCTTGTTTCTTGTTTCTTGTTGGAATTCCAAAAAACACTTTTAATTATGGAATTAGTCCAAAATTGCTCGTATTACCAATCACTTATGTGTGTGCATTTCATTCCCAACCTCACACAACCCAAATTCTTTATAGAGATATTGTAGAAAGACCAACGACAAACGAAGCAGCAAAAAAAAAGTTAAACAACTTTTCGTACTAATGTGCTTTTCCCTTCTTGATTTCAACCCGTCGTCGTGGCCCGTTCAACTTCATTAGTTTGTACCACTCGTCTTGCTTTTTTCTCTTCTTTTTTTCTTCGTTGGCCCCAGGACTAATTCGAGTGCGAGGATGTTGATGTCCTGTATGTGTGCTTTCATCTGTTTTTGCTTCCCTTTTCCGGGTTTTTTCCTTCTCTCTCTCTCTCACTTTTATGTCAGCTAAAAATAAAGATTCATGAATCTCGTTATATTTTAGTTCTTTTTCCATCTTCTTTTTCGACACAAGCAAAAAGAAACCCGAACCCGACCCTAACCAAACAGCAGTGTTGTGTCAACTTTTTCCCTCCTCCGGCGAACGATTCCGCAAATATTCCCTTACTTTCAGTTCGGGAAAAACACTTTCTTCTTCTTGCGTTCCTCCTTCGATTCGGAAAAAGGGAAATATCCTTGCGGGAAAAAAATCGTGGCGACGGACGGTCGCGCGGGGTGGCAAAAAAGTTTTATCACTCATTCATATTAATAATTTCGCGTGTTATTCACAAGCCATTTTCCACGCAGTCGGGTTCGGAGCCGGAGAGGAAAGTCATTAATCTGTGCCCGGAGCGAAATTTATTCGTCCTCGTTGTTCGGGAATGATTTCGTTTCTTTTTTTCTTCTTCTTTGAGAGGTGAAAATAAAAACTTTTTGTCTCCGGGCAAAGGTCGGATGAATTATGTAAACCAGCACCTTGCGCTTTGGGACGTTCGAGGTTTCCAAAGTTTGGCAGGTCGCCACAACTGAACGCTGATTGAGACTGTGTCAGTTACCTGTCCGATCGATGTGACAGTTGATGGGTCATCCAGAATCTGAATTGTCCTTTGAAATACTAGAAGATTTTATTATTTTCAGTTCTCTTAAAATGACTTTATTTTGAAGAAGATAAAACGTAAACCATGTTTTTTTTTTCTATTTTTTTCAAAAGTACGATTCAAACGATTTTTCTGATTGATTTTGTATCTTCGAAAAAATTCAAAGTATGGATGGAACGAAGTCAAGATAAAAATAATTCACACTCTAAAAGAATAAGCTGATTTTTTAAAGATTTTCATATAAAACCAGAATTGCGCAAAATAATCATTTTTGTATAATTTAAATCATTGAAAATTTGGTAGTGCTGTGATTCATTAACATTCCGTAAACGTAAAAAAAATAAAGTTTGAATTTTTTTTACTTAATCTTCAAACGAAGATTTAAACTAATCAAATTCAAAAAAAATAATTTGATTTTCATGTTGACTTTATTGACCTTCTGAAAAAAAATTCAAGCTTAACAACTTTAAAAATATTTTATTTCAAAAATATCCGAAAATTTCATTCATTTTTTTGAAAACTGTAATAAAAATGCTCAACACTATTAGTAAGTAGTGTTACGAAAAATCCTAGGATCTCGGGATATTTTGTAAACAGTAATAAAATCCTTATTTTAATTATATTTGCTATGGTTTTTAAGCTACGGAAGATTCCGAATAGAAAAATTAATCGATGTTCTGTGCTCTTCTTTTCTGGTTTTAGTTAGTATAAACTAGAACCAGATGAGTTTAGAATCTGATGTTTCATATAAAAAAATATTTTACAAATTATCTTTTAGTCACTACCGCCAACTAGAGAAATTCGAGGCTACGGTCTGAATAGGGACAGGACTTTTAAAGGAATTTTAATTTGGTAATCAGTTTACTAATTGCATTGTGCTGTTCCTGTTTAAATCGAAATAAATGATAAAAATCAAAACACTATGCAAAACAGAAAAGGCTACCTTAAATCGTTACATTTATCCTGGTCTGCTCCAAATGCTGGAGCCTGAAGAAAAATTATATTTTTTTTCAAATTTGAGTTCATAAATATATCCAATATTTGAGAAAATGCATAAAATAAAATAAAAAATCGTTAAAAAGCTATGATTTTATGGAGTTGTTCACTGGAATTTTAAAAAATTTCACATATAACCCAAATTAATGCTGATATACCTTAAATAAAATTGTAATGCTTTAAAATTCGTGATCTAAAATTGTATGAATTTTTTTAAGATAAGACAAAATATAAAATAATGCCGGGATTAACACACTTTTTGTTAGTATTAAAATACATTTTGATAAAACCTAAGTACCAAATATTTCAGACAGTTCAAAGCTAAGAAAATATTTGTTCAATTTTTAAACTGATTAGCATAAATGCAATAATCACAAAAAAATCTTATTCGCTTGCGATCTTTCTTCATCCGCGAAAAAGAGAGGAGGCGAAAGACGTAAAAGAAAATCTCTCTCGAACTTCTCGAAGAAAATCAATCGGTTGAAGAAGAAACATAAACTTTGAAAAATATTTGCATCGGCCTAATTTTTGTTTCGTCAAATTTTATTTGTTTTAAATACTGTGATTTTTTCGATTTGGCGTAAGTTATTAAATATTTTTATATTTTGCAATTTAAAAATTACTGTATCTCGAAGCCGATGCATCGTATCAAAAAGTGGTCAAAGACAAACTTGTAGGAAATCGGACGGGCCTTCTGAAAAAAAAAAAAATACACTGAAATAAAAATACACACCACTCCCATGAGATTTTTTGATTTTAAAGTTTAAAAGTCAAATTTTAAGGTGATGTGACGATTTTTTTCTTTCAAATTTTTTGTGAAAATAGGCTAAGATGTTTTAAAAGACTGAAAAAAAATGCATTATGGTATGTGTTTCCTAAAAAAATACTAAAACAGATTTTTGTGAAAAGTGGTCTAATCGTCCAAATTTTACTTAAAAGTCTCCATACTGATCATTGTCTTATGTCCAATCCTTGGGAAGATACAGCGGATGAAAAAAAATTATTTGTCGAAAAAAAAATTGTTTTTTGGTGGTTTTGGCAATTTCTATATGACAGACTTGATTTTTCAGTCTCGAACTTATTTTTTACTGGAAAGCTCGTCCAATTTCCTATAATTTTGCCTTTGACAGCTTTTCAATTGGATGTTTGGGCAAACAGATATAAGCTTAGATACGTTGCTCATAACTGAAAATGGAATATTTGTTTGTGGTGAAATAAATTGTAATTGTAATTGTAATTGTAATTTTATTGAAACGATATCCTGTTAGTTTACACTGTATATCAGGGCAAGGAGGTAATGTGGATCTGAATTAAACTTTAGGAGCAAATAAAATTAGCAATCAGAGTAATCGCTAACACTAGTGTTAGCTAACAAATGTGTGGTAGATACCTGAATAATAAATAAGCTTACGCAAATATTAAAACGAGTAAATAAAATGAAATTGAAAAAAAATATTATTATTACTTATTAAGGCCGTTGCAAATATTTTTTAAAGCTTATGTCGCCCCCCCCCCCCCTTCAAAGTTGGCCTGAAAAATCATGGAGCAAAAAAAATATTTTTTCGAAAAACTTCAAAATTTTAATGAAAATTTAAGTTTAACCAGCTGAAAACCAGTTAAAATGCATTTTCCCGCATTTATAATCATATTTAGCATGTTTGAACTCCTTTGATAACATTTTAAATTTTCATAAAATACCAATGTACAGTCCCACCAAAAAAAATTTGGGGAAAAAAAATCCATCAATACCTCGATATTTTCAAAACTAATGATAGGAAAGCAACTGTACGCCTGTTAAAAGCATTTTTAAACACTTTTTTCATTTAAATGTTAAAACTTAGGCTTGTTATTTCAATTTTTATATTTTTTTATTTTTTTTGCCCCCCCCCCCCCCTCGACTTTGGAAAATATTTGCAACGGCCTTACTTTTTTTTATTCAAATTTTTCAACATAATGAGAAACAGATATTACACCATTGTATAACATGAAATTAAACTTTTAGGCGAACCCATGTTAATTTACTTTGCCTAAATAAAGAGTAAAAAACAGCTTAATTGTGGGAGTTTGGAAATTTAATGCTTGAACTTAAAAAATAATACTGTTTCGGTCTAATCAAAATTCATTTTTTTCACAGCTTTCCCCGATTTTTTCGCCAAATAAGGCCGATGCAAATATTTTTAAAAGTTTTTGGTCCTCGGCTCTGGCCGGAGTCGAGGGGGAGGCAAAAAAATAAAAAAATGTAAATATTAAAATAACATGCCAACATTTGCATGGAAAAAGTGTTTTAAAATGTATTTTACACTAGTTCAGTTGTTATGCAATAAAAGTTTTCAAAAAATGTAAAATTTGACGAAAACTAAAATTTTTGCGAAAAAAAAAAAACTTTAGCGATAGTAGACATCGAAAATTTTAAAAAAATCAAAACATAACCCAAACATGCTAAAAATGATTCTTAACACAGGGGAATTCATTTGAAATTGATTTTTACTAATCACTTAAATTTCATAAAAATATTGAAGTTTTTTGAAAAAATATTTTTTTGCCCCTTTATTTTTCGGGCCAACATTGAGGGGGGGAAAAAAACTTTAAATAAAATTTGTACCAGCCTAATCATGTTTTAAACATAGCTGAAAATTTACTAGAAAAAATTGGAAGATAAAACATTGGCTGCAATTAGCACGATTTTTTTTTCTCATAAAATTCGCAAAATTAAGGGGAAAAAATATGCAGTTTTGGATCTTTGGTGTTTGTGTGGGGCCTTTGAAACAGCTGTTGCAAATAAAAAACGATTCTTAATCCACCGTCGGGTGGTTGATGCCTTTGTCACAATAACTAAGTTTTGTTTTTGGATTAGTTTTTAGTAAAATAGCAGATTTTCAATCTTATAGTATCATTTGAAAGGCCTTTTAACTATCCAACAATAATCTCCAGAAAGTGGATAAGTAACACTTAAGTGCTAATTACTTTTGATAGGGTTATCAGATCTTCGATGTTTTAAGCTCAATTATCTAACTAACGACGGACCCGGACACAACTTTCATCGAAATATCCGAGATCCGGTCTCCAGAAAGTGATAATAACACTTAAGCGCTAAAAACTTCTGATAGGATTATCAGAATTCGATATTTTAGGTTCGTTGGAAAGGTCTTTTAAATACCTATCTAAAAATGTATAACATAATGGGGTTTCTTACCAAAACCACCCTTTTTACGATTTTCGAGACATTCCTCAAAATGTTTTTTTAACATAACTTTTGAAGTACTTAACAAAGCTTCATAATTTTCAAAAGGGACTTATGGGTCCCCAAGACGGATCGAATGAGACCAACACGATTAAAATCGGTTCAGCCAGTGCTGATATAATTGAGTGAACATTTTTCGGTGCGCACATCCACATCCAAACACACACACAGACATTTGTTCAGTTTTTGATTCTGAGTCGATATGTACACGTGAAGGTGGGTCTGGGTGGTCAAATTAAGAAGTTCATTTTACGAGTGATTTAATAGCCTTTCCTCAGCTAGGTGAGGAAGGCAAAAAAGAAATAAGAAAGTTATAATAGTTTTCGAAAAGAGTGTTAAAGAAAATGTAACTTTCCACGAATAGTTTTGGAAACTTTATTCTCTCCCAGAAAATTTTTGGGCATGCGAATTTAAGTAACTTTGTCGAAGACAACATGCAATCAACGCCTTCCACGAGTAATTTTGTCAAAAGCAACAAAACAAACCTGCAAAAATCTATAGCTTGGGCGTAATAATTCAGGTTAAAGTTTAAATGAAAATTCATGTTCAGAGCACACAAAATTCAATGATTTTTTGGACATGTTGATAAAATTTTTTTTTTTTGCTATTAATCATTTCACAGAGCATCGTTTACCAACCCCCTTTACACGGTGAAAACGAACTGAAATTCAATAAAGTTATTTCTGTGACAAATATCCTTGATAATGTACATATAACATCAGCTTAGCTGATAATATTTTCGCTATCAGAGTCCCATTTACCACCATCAATGGACAGTTTTACCCTTCCTTCATGCCCCCTTTTCCCCCAAAACGGAAGCCGGAGGAAAAACAGGAAACACGGGCCCCGCCGGTCAGGAAAATTTATGTCCAACATATTGAAAACCCAATTCAGCCAAGCATGTGTGACAGTCTCTGTCGCGTTTTCTTCGACTTCAGCAGACCTTGCCTGAGGATACTTTTCTCAAAACTGTAACCACACTGGTTTTGCCGCCGCCCAGAAGTGGGTGTTATTGCTTTCACTTGGCTGACCTGTTCGGTTCCTAAATCAAATTCTGTCTGACGGCCTGGGGAGGACTTTTGAAGAGGAGAGGGAGGGGGAGAAGGTTAGGGATGGAAAATGAAAGAAATATTTGGAATTTATGCAACATTTACATTTTATTAACTGTTAATAATCAATTATGATTTTTTTTTCTTGAAAATAATTAAAGTGATCAGAACTTCCTTGGTTTATCAATCGACAATAAAGAATTTCTTTCAGCCGATTTAGATATCTTCAAAACTGATTCAACTTTATTTTTACCACAGAACGCCTCACCATGCGAAACGCGACATTGTCAGGGCAGAAATCTAAGATGGTTTATACTCACCCTCACCGAATGTGACCCACAAGCACCCACCACCTCATGTGAAAGTGTGACTGCAGCAGTGTCGTCCTGTAGGGACCAACACCCCGTCATTCATAGGCCACCCACGAGGACTTCACCACCGACAAAACCTTCCCAAGAAATCACACCAGAAATGAGGGCTCTCAGGAAGATAAATCTCCCGGCGACGACGGCGGCGGCCAAGTGTCGCCGGGTCGAGATTTTACACCAAACCCGGGGTCGACCGAGCCGCTGAGGTTCAGATTGGATGGATTTACGACTGGGGAATCGCGGCGGCTATACTCACCGAGAGAAAGTGGTGCCCCCACGAAGTCGAGTGTCTACAGGAAAAGGGCGCAGCAAATGTCACGGGACCTTTGACCTAAGGAGTGGCGATTTGATTAAACAATGTGAGTTGAGTCTCTTCAGGAGATCAAGATCAATCAACAAATCACTTCATTTTTATTTTCAAAGTATTTGTATCGTATTCGATTCGGCAGTTTAGAGCTATTTTTGAACTTCGTAAGAAATTTCCTAAAACACAAGTCAAGTTCTCAAAGCGCTCTCAAAATCGGTTCACCGTTTCGCGGAACATTTCAAACGATGTTCTGACGAATTATATTATTGAAACATTCTCCTGCCACATTTTCAGCCTACACCACCCCGTTGTTAGCTCGCCATCTAAAATGAAATCCTACTCGAAATTCACTTTCATCACGAGAAGCACTTTGCAGCCTGTTCCTTGGAAGATTCTTCACGTTCTTGTTTTAACCTTTAGCATTTTTATCCAGTTTTTCACACCCCGCCAATGATACATGATAATCATGAAACCAGCCCCATAATTTAGATGGTTAGAATCTTCCTTCATGTCGTCGGAAAGAAGCTCCAAATATGCGGGGGATTGAAGAATGTTTTTTTGTCACTTATTCATTCATGATTCACCAGGCTCAGTGTCTTACACACTTCAAGAAGATTGCTCGTCTTAATACCTGCTCTTCAAGGATGAAGAGCAGGCAAGGATACGTGTGTCGTGCAGAACATAACCTCACTTCATCGTGGAATTATTTTGGAGATTCTTGGGGAAGAAAGTATTTCTTTTTTTTTTGGTTCGAAGGTTTCATGGTGCAACATAAACTTTCAAAAATGTTTGCAACGGCCCAACTGTAATGAAAATTTATATTGAAACTCATGTAGAGCTTTTTCAAATCAATAAAAAAAAATTAATAAAAAAAACAAAAACCAAAACCAAAACCAAAACCAAAACCAAAACCAAAACCAAAACCAAAACCAAAACCAAAACCAAAACTAAAACGACAAAAACGACAAAAACGACAAAAACGACAAAAACGACAAAAACGACAAAAACGACAAAAACGACAAAAACGACAAAAACGACAAAAACGACAAAAACGACAAAAACGACAAAAACGACAAAACGACAAAAACGACAAAATGACAAAATGACAAAATATGAAAAATGATTAAAAATGAGAAATGACAAAAATGATAAAAGAAAATGACAAAAATGATAAAAATGAAGAAAATGACAAATGACAAAATACAAAATGACAAATGATAAATGATAAAATGATAAAATGATAAAATGATAAAAATGATACAAAATGATAAAAATGATAAAATGAGAAAAAGAAGAAAATATAAAATGAGCAAAAATGAGAAAATGATAAAATGAGAAAAATGATAAAATGATAAAAATGATAAAATGATAAAATGATAAAAATGACAAAATGACAAAAATGATAAAAATGATAAAATTAAAATGATAAAATGATAAAATGATAAAATGACAAAATGATAAAAATGACAAAATGACAAAAATGATAAAATGACAAAAATGACAAATGAGAAATGATAAAATGATAAAATGACAAAAATGATAAAATCGACAAAAATGACAAAATGAAAATGACAAAATGATGAAAATGACAAAATGATGAAAATGACAAAATGACAAAATGATAGAAACATTAAAAAAATGATAGTGTCGATTAAACAAAAAAAATATATTGTTTTTTTGTATTTTTGTGTTTGCATTTTTGTACTTTGCATTTTTGCATTTTGTATTTACTTTTACTTTGTATTTTGTATTTTGTATTTTGTATTTTGTATTTTGTATTTTGTATTTTGTATTTTGCATTTGTATTTTGTATTTTGTATTTTTGTACTTTTGTATTTTACTTTGGTATTTTGTATTTTGTGATTTACTTTGTATTTTTGCATTTTTGTACTTTGGCACTTTACTTTTTTGCATTTTTGCACTGTATTTTTGCATTTTTGCATCCCTATTTTTGCATCATACTTGTACTTTTGGGCATTTTTGTATTTTTGTATTTGTATTTTTACATTTTTGCATTTTGTATTTTTGTATTTCTAAGATTTTGGGTACTTTGCATTTTACACTTTGTATTTTGTATTTGTATTTTGGTATTGTATTTTGTACTTATTTTTGTATTTGTACTTGTATTTGTACTTTTTTGCATTTTACTTTTTGCACTTGCACTTTGCACTTTGCATTTTTTACTTTAATTTTGCATCTCAATTGTATTTGTACTCCCTTGCAATTCTACTTGTACTTTGTATTTTTGCATTTCAGTATTTTCACTTGGCACTTATTTTTTACCCCTTTACTCTACTCCTTGTACTTTGTAATCTACTTTTTGTACTTGTATTGTATTTTGTATTTTGTACTCTAAGTACTTTTATTTTGTACTTTGCACTTTGTACTTTGTATTTGTACTTTGGCACTTTCATTTTTGCATTTTGTATCTTTGTATTTTTGTATTTGTATTTTGTATTGTATTTTGGGTATTTTTGTATCCTTTGTATTTGTATTTTGCATTTTTGTATTTTTGTATTTTTGTACTTACTTTGTATTTTGTACTTTGCATTTTTGTATTTTTTACTCCTTTGTATTCTATTTTTGCAATATCAAGATTTTTACCTTTCATTTTGCAACCTTTTGTACTTTGTAGCTTGTACTTACCCTTACTTTACTTGCATTTCTACTGTATTTTGTATCTTCCTTATTTGTATTTTCTACTTTTTGCATTTTTGCATTTTTACATCTTTGTATTTTGGTACTTTTGCATTTCAGACTTGTACTTTTACATTTTTGAAATCTTTGTACTGTTTGTATTTTTCACTTTGCATTTTTATTTTTATACTTTGTATTTTTGTATTTTTGCACTTTGTATTTTTGCATCTTTGTATCTTTACTTTTTTGTATTTGTACTTTTTGTACTTTGCATCTTACTTTGTATTTTGTACTTTACCCTTTGTACTTACTTTACTTGTATTTTGTATTTTTGTACTTTGTACTTTGTATTTTTGCATTTTTGCATCTTGCATTTGCATTTTTGGTACTTTACTTTTTGTATTTTGTATTTTTGTACTTCTACTTTGCATTTTTGCATTTTGTACTTGCACTTGCATTTTTGCATTTTTACCTGTACTTTGGTACTTTGTACTTGTACTTTTGCATTTTTTACTCCATTTTTGCATTTTGCACTTTGTATCTTTTACTTTTACATTCTTTGTACTTTGGCACTTTGTATTGTACTTTGGTATCTTTTGCATTTTTGTACTCCTTTGCATCTTCTTATTTTTGCACTTGTACTTAATTTCTTGCATTTTTTAATTTTTGCACTTTACTTTGGGTATTTTGGCACTTGCACTTGGTATTTTGCATTTTGCATTTTTGTATTTTTGTATTTTTGTATTTTGTATTTTGTATTTTTGCATTTTGTATTTTTGCATTTTGCATTTTGCATTTTTGTATTTTGCATTTTTGTATTTTTGCATTTTTATCTTTTGTATTTTTGCATTTTTTGTATTTTTTGCATTTTTGTATTTTTGTATTTTGTATTTTGTATTTTTGTATTTTTGTATTTTATTTTGTATTTTTGTATTTTTACTTTTGTACTTTTTACTTTTGCATTTGCACTTTGTACTGTACTTTGCACTTTGTATTTTGCACTCCTACTTTTGCATTGTATTTTGCACTTTGTAAACTTTGTACTTTGGTATTTTTGCATTTTGTATTTGTATTTTGTACTTTGTATTTCACTTTGGTATTTTTGTATTTGTATTTTTGTACTTGTACTTTGGTATTTTGTACTTTGCACTTTGCATTTGTACTTTGTACTCCTTTACTTTGCATTTTTATTTTGCATTTTGTATTTTGTATCTTTACTTTGCACTTTGCATTTCTATTTTGCATTTTGCACTTTGCATTTGTATTTTGTATTTTGCACTTTACCTTTTTGTACTTGCATCTTTGTACTTTACCCTGGCACTTTGCATTTGTATTTTTTGTACTTACCTTGTATTTTCTATTTTTGCATTTTTGCACTTTTGTATTTTTATTTTTGCACTTTTTCACTTACTTGTACTTTTTGTACTCCTAAGTGCATCTCTTTGTATTTTGCACTTTCTAATTTCTGTACTTCTGCACTTTAATTTTTGTATTTTTGCACTTTGTACTTTTTGTACTTTTGCATTTTTGCATTTTTGTACCCTTTGCACTTTCACTGTATTTTTGTACCTTGCATTTTGTATCTCACTTTGCATTTGTACTTGTACTTGTACTTGCATTTTTGTATTTGTATTTTTTATTTTTGTATTTTTGTATCTTTGTATTTTTGTATTTTTGTATTTTTGTATTCTTGTATCTTTATATTTTTGTATTTTTGTATTTTTTCTATTTTTGTATTTTTGTATTTTTTCTATTATTGTATTTTTGTATTATTGTTGTTTTTTTTTTTTTATTAGAAAACATTCCGAGTTTTGATTCCCCAAAGAACTCCACATTCTTCTCCGGTAAAGTGCGTTGGAACTTCCTCTTTCGAAGAAGGAGTTCAGAACTTATGTATGGTAAGGCGTGGAAAGTATTTCGTGTGGTACCCAAAAGAACCACTTTTTCCGAGGTTCATGAGCTTCTCGTAAGTGTGTGTGCACGGTACTTTATTATGCCGATGACGATGGCTTTATGTGCGAAAGGGATCGTACCCGAGATTAGTCAAAAATGAAGGTGTTGGAGAAGGGGAAAGATAGTGACGAAAGGTACACGGGCTTTAGTGTGATGATAGGTAAGGTTTGCATAATATTTTCTTCAAGGGCTTACTGCAAGACTATCGAGAGACTTATGATAGGACCATACTTTGCATGAAACTTGTGTAGTTTGGACCTTTACTGTTTTGTTTGTCAAAGATTCTTGTGTCACAATAGAAAAAAAAACTGAAGCAGATTACTTTTTTCCATAATTTCGTTGCCGGCCTACGGATATTGCTCCACAATATTAAATTGTTGAAAAACGGAAAACACAGTGTCCGAATTGTGTCAGTCTTAATTACAACTAGTGGACCAGGAAACCCATCAAACATTGAGCATGCCAACCATGTTTTCGCTGTTGACACAATTATGAACAACGTTTTGTGTTTCGATTTTCGACAAAAGAATGTGGGACATTCCACAGGGTACACATTGGTGAAACCAGTCCAGTCTGTATGGTATGTTCTGAGTGGGGTAAAATACTAAAGTTTGAAAATGTGAAAAGAAAACAATAATATTTTATCATGGCAGGGTTGCCAAATCTGCATATATTCCGACTCTTCAGAAATGGTATCAAAAACAACTATCCAACGGTTATAATTTTTGTCAGTGTTGCCAGATCTCCAATTACTTTTTTCTCGATCTTAGAAAAGAATCATTTTCAGCAAATTTGTATTTTTTTTAATTGTGTTCAATATGATTTTAAAATAGTTTACCAACTTCACCGACTCGGGCTCTACTGAAACAACACAATCATCCGCTTATGTACAACAAGTTGGACATATTCTGGCAGCCGAGCTCATGCATTGGGGGCGATCCATGTTTGGTGATCAATTCGGAAGTAATTACAGAGTACGGAGCTAATGTGCAATGTTTCCGTCTGTTGTCACTGTATTTTTGCACAAGCCTTTAATTTGTTAAATTAAACAAGTGAGGAGTATGTTTTTGGGTGGGAAATGAGTAGAGATCATGAAGCAGTGTTTAAAATGAATTTCAACGTTCAAGCTGCTTTTTTAATTTTTCAAAAACTTTAAATAGAAAAAAATAATTTTAATGAGCTCCGAAACATGCAAAGTTGAATCCACGAAACAATCGATTTCCATTGAAATCTGCGTCTGGCACGTGTCATAAACACCAACTGCCATTTCGCCTGTTACTTTACGACTTGTTCGTCGAAATTGAAATCAATAAAGAAGAGATTCGTCGAATTATTTACGACGCTCCGCGCGCTTGTTTACTCGTCAGACAGCACATTCAACATTCACGCGCAGATATCCCAACTTCTGGGAAACTTTCAACGAGCTTCAACACGATTTCAATTAATGTTGACCCGCAATACGAAGAAGAGGCGTCTAGGGCTCTTCGCGCAACGACTCTTGTGAGGTCATGATAATAGCAATTACTCTAAACAAAATGGTTTGCACGATTAAATACAGCAGCTGCCACATTGTTATCCGAGCATTCGTTGGTGAAGGTTGTCTGAATCAACATGACTCGTCGCGTCCCGGCGCAAAACGCCGGCAATATCGCCCTACCTGCGGCTCAAGCAGGCAAAAAAGTGGGAATTTCCAAAAGGAAGGTTGAGGCCTCAACTGATGGCCAAAAACCGGGGATTTCCAAGAGGAAGGTGCTTTTGGAAGTGACATCGAACAGCAAAAAGACGAAAAAGAGCGACGGTACTGTACCGATGGATGAGGAGGAGGAGAACTCTTCGTCGCACGAGGAGCAGCTTTTGAAGAACAACAAGTTCGCTGGACTGCCTGACGAGGACCAGGTAGCGGAAGCAAAGGAGAATGAAGTGAAACAGCGAAAGGAGAAACTGCCTCCTTTTATGTGCGGCAATCAGCAGCAACGATCGACTTTCGAGCGGGGCTGGTTGAACTCATCAAGTCTGGGAAAGTCCAAGGCAACATTCGTCTGTGTCAGGACGGATTTAAGGTGCTGGTGCAATCCAGGCAGCACTATCAACTGGTCAAGGATTACTTGACCGAAAACGAGGCGGAGTACTTTACCCATGATGTCGTCATGGATAAGCCGTACAAAATCGTCGTCAGAGGTCTGTACGACATGCCAGTGGAGGAATTAGCTGCCGAGCTAAAAGTTTTGAAACTGGATGTGTTGGCCGTGCACAAAATGAGCCGACGCAACAAAGACATCAAGTACCGTGACCAGCTCTACCTGCTGCATTTGGCTAAGGGATCGACGACGCTTCCTGAGCTGAAGGCAATCGAGCGGTTTTCAACATTATCGTGTCGGGAGCGATACCGACCAGTGCATCGTGACGTCACACAATGCTTCAACTGCCTGGGCTTCGGGCACGGAGGTAAGAACTGCCACCTGAAGCGTCGTTGCGCCAAATGTGGTACCGATGCGCACATCACATCCCAGTGCATCCAAGATTCGCTGGTGAAGTGCCTCAACTGCAACGGTGAGCACTCGTCAACCGACCGAAAGTGCCCCAAGAGAGCTGAGTTCGTGAAAATTCGGCAGCAAGCATCGACGAAGAATCAGCCTCAGCGTCGTAGAACTCCTCCAGCCCTGGTGGAGCAAAATTTTCCACCTCTTCAACCGCGACGCCAGGTCCCGAACTTGGCACCGTTGCCGTTGGATCCCAGGAAGAGAGCTGAGATGAATCATCCACGGCCGGGTTCCAGCCAGGAGCCGAGACCGCCACCACCGGGCTTCAGCCAGGAGCCAAGACCAACCCAAGAACCAGCAGTTGAGGAAAATGGTAATGATCTTTACACCTCAACCGAACTCCTCAATATTTTCAAACAGATGTCCGCTGCACTGCGTGGATGCAAAACCAAGACCCAGCAGATTGAAGTGCTGACCTCGTTCGTCATCCAGTATGGATCGTAGGTCCCTCAAGCTGCTGAATTGGAACGCTTGCTCCATTAGGAGGAAGAACTTAGAGCTGGTGGATTTTCTTCGCGAGAAGGAGATCGACGTAGCTGCCATCACGGAAACTCATCTGAAGCCCGGTGAAAAAGTTTATCTGCAAAACTACAAGATCGCGACGCAGCTCGACAGGACCACCTCTGGAGGAGGAGGTGTGCTTGTCGCTGTTCATCGTGATCTCAAGCCACGCCGGCTGCCACACTTTAAGCTGGACATCATCGAGGCCGTTGGAGTGGAAATTCCCACTTCGGTTGGCCCAGTACTCTTCATTGCTGCATACTGCCCACGTCAGGTGAATGCCAGAGATGGTTCAGCAGCAAAACTGAAGAGCGATATCCAGAAGCTGACACGGCGGAGCGCAAAGTACATCATCGCTGGTGACCTCAACGCGAAGCATGAAGTTTGGGGCAACAGCAGGAGGAATCGGAACGGAGTGATTCTGCACAACGATCTGCAAAACGGATACTACAACGTTGTGAGTCCGGATCGTCCAACGAGGGTGGCTCGGTCTGGGAATCACTCAATCATCGACTTCTTCATTACCAATATGGCTGAGAACGTGGCTCATCCTGAGGTGTTTGAAGAGTTGAGTTCTGATCACTATCCGGTGGTTGTGGAGGTTGGAGCTTCCGTTACTCCGCAGCGGCAACCAACCCGGAAAGATTACCACAACGTTGACTGGCAGCAGTTTCAGCAAGTGGTCGACAGCAACATCGACTATGATCAACACCCGGAAACTTCTGCTGATATTGATCGTTCGCTGGAGGTGATCCAGCAGGCTATCAACCAAGCAGAGGCTGCCAACGTTCGGGAGGTTCCTGTTAATTTTAAGGTAACTGATATTGACGTAGATACTAAACACTTGATTAGACTTAGGAATGTTTATAGGAGACAATATCAACGGACTGGGGACTATGAAAAAGATTTCAGTAACAATTTGAACAAAATCATACAAGACCGACTTGACAATATCAGAAATCAAGAATTTTCAAAACATGTAAGCCAGCTTGGGAATTATTCAAAACCATTTTGGAAACTTTCAAAAGTTCTTAAAAACAAACCAAAGCCTATTCCTCCTCTTATTGTTGAGGATTCTCCTTTGATTACATCCGAGGAAAAGGCAAATGCACTTGGGCTTCATTTTGTTAGTTCACATAATCTTGGCGCTTCCATGACCAGCCGTAAAGAAACATCAGTTGCCAATAGTATTTCAACAATCAATGACTCTACCTTTGAATTTCCTGCAGATTCCCATGTTTCTGGTGAGGAAGTCAAAGTTGCAGTTAAACAAATGAAAAATATGAAAGCTCCAGGCTTTGATAACATTTTTAATCTAGTGTTGAAAAAACAGAGTGATCAGTTCTTTCAACATCTAGCCAATATTTTCAATAAATGTTTGCAACTTGGTTACTTCCCCACCAATTGGAAGCTGGGCAAAGTCATACCAATTTTGAAGCCTCAAAAGATCCAACATCGCCAACAAGTTATCGTCCCATTAGTCTTTTGAGTAGTCTGTCCAAACTCTTTGAGAAGGTCATCTATTCAAGGCTTTTGGATTTTACCAACGATAATAATATAATTTTGAATGAGCAGTTTGGCTTCCGAAAGGGACATAATACTGCTCATCAGCTTACGAGAGTAACTAAAATCATCAAGCAGAACAAGCTTGAGTCTAAATCAACTGCTATGGCTTTGTTGGATGTTGAGAAGGCTTTTGACAATGTTTGGCATGATGGTTTGATACATAAACTGTATTTATACGGTTTTCCAATGTATCTTATCAAAATTATCCAGCACTATCTTTCGGAGAGATCGTTCAGGTTTTTCTGAATGGGATTGCTTCTGGATTATTCAACATTGATGCTGGGGTTCCCAAGGAAGTATTCTTGGCCCACTTCTGTACAATATTTTTACATCTGATTTGCCTACTCTTCCTGGTAATGGTGTGTTGTCACTTTTTGCTGATGACACTGCCGTTATTTATAAGGGTAAAATAACCAGATATTTAGTTCCGTCTTCAGAAGGGTCTTGACGTTCTTTCCGAATACTTTGGCGACTGGAAAATTCGCATAAATGCAGCCAAAACTCAAACCATCATTTTTCCACTTTCCAAATCGGCCCGATTTGTCCCAAAGGATGATGTTTTGATTAAAATGAATGATGTTTCAATACCCTGGTCAAAGGAAGTTGTATATTTAGGTCTCATACTTGACTCGAAACTATTGTTTCGACAGCATGTAGATAAAATATTGAACAAGTGCAGCATTCTCATCAGCTAGCAGTTTACAAACAAATAATTTACCCCGTTATTGAGTATGCAGTACCTGTTTGGGAGTGTTGCGCTAGAACTCATAAATTGAAGCTCCAGCGTGTCCAAAACAAGGAACTCAAAATGGTTTTGAATGTTCCTGGCTGGACTAGATCAAGTGAGGTTCATGAATTAGCAGAAGTAAAAATGTTGGATCAGAAGATTCAAGAAAAATGTTTGAAATTCTGGGAAAAATGTGCTATATCTGAATACCCCTTGATTCAAGGATTGGTTTAGTTTATGGTAAGATTAAGTTAGTTTTAGGTTAGGTTATGTTTTCTTAATTTTTTTCCTCATTGTACCTAGTGTTACAAAAATGATAAATCATATACTTTTAAAGTTATGAATATGAACAGTGTTTAAATCACGAAAAGCAAACTAAAGCTGAAGAGCCACAGCTGACCACTTATTATGTAAACCAAATGTAATTATTATAAGAAAGATTCAATAAAGTATATTTAATTCAAAAAAAAAAAAAATTCAGCAGCTGCCACAGCTGAAGATTCCTCTTCATTTGAACACAAGATTTAAACAACCCCTCTCTGAAGTCGAGGGCAGGGTAATAAACCGCTCACCAGCAGACCTCCCAATTGTGCCCGTCCATCAACACGGGGGAAGGAGGTCGTCCTTTATCTGGACCTTTGCAGACACATTCCTGTGGGCACCCGGAGCCTCATAAAGTGCGGGGTGCTTGCCAACTTCTGTAGATTACACAAAACATAACCTCCAACCAACCAATCATTCTCGTCGGAGAAGGAAACCTCAAGAAGATTACGGTCAAACATTTATCTTCGTCCATCATCGGACCGTCGAAGTGGCATCTTGTCATCGCATTCACCCACCCCAGGGTGGAATTCCTGACCTTGGCTGACCTTTTCCTTTGCAAGAATTTGCAGACCACCAGATTTGAGCCGGAAGGTACAATCTTGGCAGGCAGCAACCTTTGATGGGTGATATTAACTACGGGGCATTTATCTGAACAAAATCAGGACTTCTGACATCTTATCGAAAATCCTTCCAATTCCACCTCCAGTTGTCTGTGACCCAACCTCCTCCCCTACTTCCCGTCGACACCTGGAATCAGCCAATGCCATGTTTGCCCAGACAGACCGACTGGGTCTGGTGGGGAAGATTTATAAGGGATCGTGCAACAACTCTCCACCGGCTGCCGCTCTTATCACTTGGGTGCTGGCAGTTCGATGAAATATGCTTAGCAAATTAGTCCCCAAGAAGGTTTCGGGTTGGTTGTGTAACAGGGACGATTTCGGTGTACTCAAAGGAGGTTTGATTTGAAATATTAGGGTGGTCTGCTTGTTTGTCGCAGCACAACTCCATTTAGTGCAGCTTTCAATGTCTCTCTTTTGACCGTCACAGATCCCCAAAATTCGATTACGGTCCTGAGATATTCAACAACCCCCGTAAAAATCCCGTACAATGTTGTCACTCTTCATACGAAAATAGTTTTGTGCTTTCTTGACACACCGAGAAAGTGCGGCATCTTGCCAAAGGATGTGTTTCTCTAGGCATTTTGACACACGTGTTTTCCCGACAACTAAATTTTCAATTATAAATCAATACAAAGGGACTATCCATAAACCACGTGGATTCTTTTTTGGAAATCGCAACGAACCCACCCCCCAGTGTGGACAATTTCCATACCAAAGAAATATTTCTTGTAAGGATCGACAACCGCCAAACCAAACCCCCTCCCACCCTAAAGTATTCACGTGGTTTATTGATGGTCCCAAATGAAATTCAGTGAAATTTCGGGTCACCAAAACAAAACTTGTTTGTTTTCATTTACATCACATGATCTTCAAACGTTCAAATGGCGGGTGTGACAAGATAGCATTTTTTTTCATTAAAATTTTAATGGGTTGTAATTTTTTTTTCTCAAACAATGGTCAAATAACGTTTCAAAAATATATCTTGAGAAGGAATTTTCTCATAGATTTGATGTCTTCAACAAAGCGGTAAGTTATGAAAGAATTTCAATTTTTTATTACTAAAATTTGAACTTCCAAAACACGCGTAACAATTTTTGTTCAATAATTGTGAGATTCTTTTTTGCGAGATTCCAACTCGAAACTAAGTGTCCGAAGGTTTGAAACGGTGACACAATCCAAACCTCGTTTTACACCTAAGCTCCTATCCACCGCGGGATTCAAACTGACGGTGTCGAAATCATCGCAACTATATTTTGGGGAATTAGCCGCTTTGCAGCAGATCAAACATTGTGATTTTCTTACATTTTTCAGTTTTATACTTTTCAGAAATCCTTTTCCTACTCTTTGTGATCGTCCTTCACTAGAATACAACGTATCAACTAATTTTATTCATTTTAATTAATATTTTTTACTCAATAATGTATCGTGCACTTATTGTTTGTGGCTCTTACGGCTTTTTTGAAAACTTACCCGAGCTATCCTTTTCTTCGTGAATCTTACTCACTACCTATACAATAGAAAATATTTATGTCTAACCTCAAAAGGAAATTAACCTTTGACAGCTGTCAAGGCTCAACTTTAAATTTTAGATTTTTATGGCAATCCACTTTAATCAAGCTTTCATCACCAGATTTTTGTCCAAATCTGAAATTTCAAAAAAAAAAGTGTCGAAGGTGTTTTTGGAATTGCAAGAAAGCTACTACTACTAAGCAACTATCTCCTTAAGGATCTACAACACAATTTGTCATTTTTTATAATCATTTTTTCAGGATTGGGTCTGTAACAACATATTTAGAATAAGACACAACAACTTTCCTATAGTAACTATAATTGCTGTGTATCCTTTAGAACATATTTGTTGAGTTTGTGAATGAGCATTAAGGTGACAACAAAAAATGGAAAATTTTGTTAAATCCTAGGTTACGACGCCTGGCTCGATTCATTAGGCAAAATTAAACATCTGTGCCTAGTAGCAAAATCGGTTAAGGGGTTACATACATGTAGAAAATCACAAAATTTCATAATACAGAAAATTTATTAAATCCACTTAAAAGATGAATTTCAATCACTGCTGAAATTTTGGGTGAAAACTCCCGAGAGATATCCCGTGTGCATGACGAAGCCCGATAATGAAATTTTGAATTTTCAAAAAATACAAAAATCAAAAACTGGCTATTTCTTATATGAAAAACAGAAAAATATTTTTTATCTTTTTTTTTTAAAATAAAGTTTTTGAAAATCGGCCTTCGTCATGCACATGGGCCCGGTTTAACGAGTCTTCATCGAAATTTTGAGCCGATTTGGTCAACATCAAAAACAGTGTTGAGATATCATGGCACCCGTTTTTTGAAATCGCTAACTTCAAATAGCTATATCTCGGAAATGATACAACAAAATGTCTTCAAATTTGTTTTGTTAATAGATGAAAATGTAAATTTTAATGCCCTGAAATCAGATTTTGAAAAAGTTTAAATATGTGCTCAAACCAACCTCTGACATTTTTGCCGATTTACATGTATGTAACCCCTTAAGGTTTAAAGGTCACTGTTAAGAGTTGAAGTTTGTCTAGAAATATTTGAAAAAATGTGTAGAGAAATTCTAAATTTTATTTTTTTCCTGGAAGGTGGTGTTTAATGCGTCGAAATGTTGTCTAAAATGTTATTGCCACGTGAAATTTACCACTATACATTTTTGTCCAAGAGTATAAAACGAACCGAGTTGACCCTAAAAAGTTATTAGCGACTAGTTTTTTTTCGAGTATAAATATACGTCTTTGCCGAAGTTTGGATGAAGATCTGATTAAAGGCTTTGAAACGGCTTTTTCCTCAATATTTATGAGATAAATAATGAAATTCATGGAGATTTGGTATATTTAAATCTTCAAATCTTTTTTATTTAAATCTTCGAATTTTATTTAAAATAAGTTGAAAAAAAGTTTAAAGTTTATAGTTCGCATATATATCTTAACATCTTCAAATCTCATAAAAAGAATGTCAAATCTTTATGTATTGCATAAATCTCGTGAACAAATAACCCTTCTGTTTTTATCTTGACTTCAAAATTTAATGTAAAAAAGTGAATCGCTGAGAAATTCACAATTTTTTTTTTAACCCTTCTTTTGAAAATCTTCATGTCTCATAAAAAGAAGGGAGAACTTCTATGACAAAAAAATGGAACATGACATTACAGGGGCCAACCATAAAACACGTCAACGCTTAAGGAGGGGAGTAGGGTGGAGGTTTGCGTTATCCATGCTCCATACAAACAAGATTTTTTTTTTATTTGGTCCACGAGGGAGTGGATGGGAGATTTCAGATATCCAAGTGTCCACGTGGTTTATGGATGGACCCTTATGGGAAATTTAATGTACCGTAAACTGGGGTGACTTTGATGAGTTTTCAAGATGCCTACCTTACTCACAGCTTAACATATTTGGGTTATCTAAGTGAGTAAGCATCAAATAGTGTTTTATTAAGAATGATTGGAGCAAAAGTATGATCCTTATATTTAATATAGCAAAAATAGTGTCCAATTTAAATTTCTATCAAAGTTACCCCGGGCTATCAATGCCACCCCAGTTTACGGTACTTTTCAAATCTGAAATAACACAGAAGGGTATTTTTTTCTTTTAGAACAAAAATTATTAATTTTAAATTTGAGTTGGCGGAGAATTACCTTATTCATAAACACCCAAAAAGGAAAAAAAATGATTTTTGATTTTTTATCACATACAAAACTGTCATTCAATTTTTCAGATTTGATTACGATTGCACCAATCGAATCAAGTACTGCCAAGGGTTAACAAAACTCACTTCACGTGTATGACCTGTACAGAAATCTACGTCTGACCGACAATCACGAGAGACGAGCTGCATCGTCCAGCAGCTGACGACTTCGAGTTCGGTGGCTTCCGGACTCAGCTGGCCCACAAATCAAATCACAGATTGGCGGTTGCGGTTTGGTTGCGACGGTCAGTAGCTACAAGCTTCAAGAGTCAACTGATGGAAATCGTCTTTAGAACAGAAGGA